>NC_083469.1:19241190-19541190 GCF_030014155.1 Tachysurus vachellii
CTGCTGCTATTTATCCTAGGCAGCACCACAGCTGCACTGCCATGAGGCCAGGGACGGGGAGTCGAGGGCTACATACTAAACCATACACTACTCTGGCAAATAATACAATGTAAGATGTAAACTTCTACCAGCATACTAACACTACAGTATCGTTCCAGACATAGCCTGTGTCATCAATCATCCTTTCTGACATTTATTAAGCTCAATCAAATCAGTTGTTCAGCTTTGCTGATGTGCATGATGATTCACTTCCGGGTTCACGAGTCCAAAGATCTGCTAAACTATTTTGGGGAAAGGGTGTGGATCTCCATCTGAATTTTAAAGAAATTTACAGCCCCTTACAATTCTCTTGACGAATCCATTTTGCTGTTTGGAATGCAGGAAGTGGCTTTCATAACAATGGCAAGTTTTTTGTCTGCAGTTCATCTAAACAGAGACACAAAACAAAGCCTAATTCAAGTTAAAATGACTTTAGAAAGACAAATGCTAACTGGCTGATTCAGAGTTTTGCAGAGCACATGGCCTTGTGCTTTAGAAATCTGCTATTAAACATTCATAAGAATTTATTTTAAGCATGCTATTAGCATATTCTCAACACCATGGCTCCAGCAGTCAAACTCCAACCAATCTCACTCAATAATAAACGCTTATCTGCTAAATAACACATTGAGATGCCATTTTAGTTTCATTCTGAGAAACCGAGAGTTCCAGCAATTCAGATTTGATTCCTATTCATTTATTTGCTTTGCAACATGTCCAACTTACAGCAGTAGCTTATTTACTCAATGGCCTTTCCTACTGAGAAGCTGAGAAGCGTCACACACACTAAGGATTGCTTTATTGACAATGCAGTAAAAAACAATGACTCATTTGTGGCTCATGTCACTATCCTGACATACACTTCGTGCTCATTTTTATGTACTAACAAACAAAATGTGTTATAGCTCTCACTTTGCTTCAAATTCATTTAACATAATCGCCCTCTGGCCTGTCTTGTGCAACCTAACCCCCTGATGTAATTATTGATTTTTTCCCCACAGCCTCCGGAAGCAGGAACTCTCTCTCTCTCTCTCTCTCTCTCTCTCTCTCTCTCTCTCTCTCTCTCTCTCTCACTCTATCTATTATAAGCTTTACTTACTTTCCTGGGCAAAAGCTTTACTCTTTAGCTGAGTCACGTTAAAAAAAAAAAAATCCTTAACCGTGAAGGAACATAATTGCTTAGAAGTGAGCATTTTAATTAGGGACTCTAACTACACAAGGTAAACACTCCATGACCTTATGGGAGACTCTTTCTGAGTTACTTTCTGTTTAATGGTTCGTAGGACTGCCAGAAACCTTTCATAGTGTGCACAAACTAAACTAAGCATATCATAACATTTAACACTTACACCTACACAAGTAACCTAAGCAAACATTTCCTAAACTGCAGAACATTCATGCCCATGACATGTCCAGACATGAGTGTTACATGAGAGTGGAAACAGTGGTGATGAGTTGTCAAAAATGACAAACATATACAGTTACATTTATCAGAGTGACTTACATTTCTATTTCAATTTATACAACTGAGCAAGTGAGTGTTAAGGGCCTTGATCAGGGGCCCAGCAGTGGCAGCTTGATGGACCTGGGGTTTGAACCCATGACCTTCCGATCAGTAGTCCAACCACTGAGCTACCACATACCCCTTATACAGAAATGATATCTACTCCTTTAGTGACAGGGATGAATGGGGATAGAGATTCATACAGCATATGTAAAGCCACAGCAGTAACTAACTGTAATGTAAAAAAACAAACAAAAAATACAATATGCTTTGTGTATTAGGAATCTTGTTTGTAAGGCATATTGTCATATTGTACTACAGTCAAATCCTTCCACGGCTTTTTGTGCGACTGATGTTTCTAGCTTTAGATAGTTCTGTTTTAAACCTTTTCTGAAGAGTGGAAAAAAGAGATTGTATAAAAAACAGTGACACAGTGATAAAAGATACTTAAAGTAGGCCTACATCATTTCTTCTAAATGACTAATTTATTTGCTTTAAACTTGATGAATGTCAGTCAATCATTTGTCGGCACAGAGTTTGAGTGTCAATAGAAAAAAGCCTCTTTAAATAAAGTTGACTATCCTATTATGAGGAGTCTTTCTGTTTGTATAATTTATGAAAGTTTAAGGACAAACGATGTCATTTATGTATTGTATTAGTGCACTTATATGATTGTTTTTTATAGGACAGAAGGAATAGCTTCTATTGATACAGGCCTGAATAAATTTAGTAAATTTGCCATATTCAATTTCAGGTCAGCACAACAGGGCAGGAAATTATATTTAATGTACATAAATTAATGACTTAAGTATGTTAATTTAACCATTTCTGTAATCTGCTGTTTTATTCTGACCGGCATAATAGAAATCGACATTAGTCTGATTTTGAAAACAGAGAGTTTATATAAAATATAAAGAAATAAATTATTTTATTGCTGCAATGATGGGAAAGGGGAGGGGTGTGAGCCCCCTGCTGGCCAAACAATTCACACCATTTCACAATAACATTGGTGCAGAGATCAAACAGAGAGCAAAACTTACCCTTTTTTATAGTAAAGAAAAACATCTATAACAGTCAGAATACAATTAGGAATGCAAATCCTGTGGGCCTGGTTAATAAATAAATAAATAAATAAATAAATAAAAACCTTAAAATACTGCAATGTTGAACACCCACCCCCCAAACTGCCTCAGCCCCACCCCACCCCCACGAGAGCATCAACACACACACACACACACACACACACACACACACACACACACACACAAAGAGGTATCCACAATATTCTGTGTCATTAAAATACAGAACATGAAATGTAGAATTCATGAGTGGTTACAGAGACATGCGCATTTTTTTATATAAAAAATATGAATAACAAAAGATGAGCAAGGTTTACATGCATGGATACCCTGTAAAGAAAGGTGATAAAACTGTACTTCAATTCAATTTATTTGTATAGCACTTTTAACCATTTCCCATTGTCTCAATGCAGCTTTACAGAAGTATGGAAACAGAAGAGAGAGAAAAAGAAATAAATATACAATAAGAAGAAGAAGAAAAAATAAGGATTAAAAATAAATAAATTAATATATACAATTAAAGTTTAAAATGAATTTAAAAAAAGATTAACTTAAAATTTATGATACTATATACAGTATTTATCCCTATCCCTAACGAGCAAGCCGGAGGCGACGGCGGCAAGGAAAAACTCCCTGAGAGGACATGAGGAAGAAACCTTGAGAGAAACCAGTCTCAGAAGGGAACCTCATCCTCATTTGGGTGACACTCTACAGTAAATATAGTAAATGTAAATAATGTCATTTCTACAACAGTTTAGAACAGTGCAGCCGAGAGCTCCTGAGGAACTAATGGGTCATCGTAAACTCTGAGTTCAGCACAGACCTGATTGGTGATAAAGACCAGACCATACAGCTGACTGACACAACATCGGTCCAAAAGAAGGCATGACAGTCTCCAGGCGGCTTCATACACAACAATCCCATGAGACACTGGCTGTAAGGAGGGTGTTTTGTGCAATTTTCCTTTTAACAGTTGAAGTCCCTAATGGCGAACATTTTGAAAGGCTTTTGTTTACAGACATTTCCATCTGAATTACAAAAAACATGTATATTTATGCTTTGTAGTGTTTCGGGTTTTCCAAAGAAGACCCAGTGCTAAAATAAACAATTTTCTTTTTTCTAAAAACACTAAAATATTAGTGTATTATATGATGGTAAGTCAAAGAAGCAATACAAGTATATCAGTAATTCCTATTATAATTTTATTCAGTTTTAGGTCATGTTGTCAAGGTTTTCATTTGACTCGCCCTCATATCATAAACCTCACATAAGTCTATTAAAAGATTTAATTCTTTTACAATGCAATAACCAGAGTCTTTTTATAGTCATTATTTTTTCTCTTGGAATTTATTTTTACTGGTCTGAGTCAATCTTTCAGATCTCCTCTTCTTATATAGATGCTGTACTACCCTCAGGTATTAAATAAACAACACCAATGGCTGGCATAACCTTAACATCATCCAATCCCTGATGTTTATTAGGTTTACAAAGGTCACAGAATTCAAAGGAACGCAACCAACACCCAGCACATATCGGCACTACACAAGCCTACATAAAAATTCATTATGTAGCTGTAGCTTCAAGGCTGTTCTTACAGGAACAGTGAACAGCGATAAATAAGAAAGCAAACTTATTTGACCCGATGAGTCACAGACTGCTTTGTTGGCTGTTAGAGGGAGTGAACAAGCTGAGTCACAGCAGCCAGGAAACAATGCAAGAAGTCAGTATGTTTTTCTATTCCTTTAGAAGACTTTCTCGTGTGACTTCCCTTTCAAATGCTAATGTCAGATGCTATCCTTAAATCAATATCATAGAAGTTTTAGTCTTGTAAATGGACCAGTCTGTCTTCACTCTTGTGTAAAAAAAAAAAAAAAAAAACAACCACAAAACATTTTCTTTTAACCTTATAGATTTAATTTAATGTAGTCTTAATTTTCAATTAGGAACTAAGAGCATGTAAAGAAAATAGATTTTTTTAATTTCTAACTGGTAAAAAATAAATAGTTATGTTTTTTACAGTTTTTTAAAGCAGCAAATTAGAATTGTGAATTTTTTAGCTATCACATTCGAGATTTGTGACACTATATACAGTATTTTGTGACAAAAGAACGTGGACACATTGTCACTTCACTCATATGAGGTTCTTCCCTAAACTGTTGTCACAAATTTGGAAACACACAATTGTGTAGAATGTCTGTGTGTTTCCTTTCACTGAAACTAAGAGGCCCCAAAACATGTTTTAGCATGACAATGCACCTGTCCATTAAGCGAAGGTTGGTGTGGAAGCACTTGAGGGACCTGTACAGAGTCCCTGGAATTAACACCACTGAACACTGCAGCCTCTTTACCTGACATTAATGCCTGACCTCATGAAAACTCTTGTGGCTGAATGATCACAAATTCCCACAGCCACACTTGAATATCTAGTGAAAGCCTTCCCAGAAGAGTGGAGGATATTAAAATAGCAAAGAGGAACGAAATCTACATTGTGATAGTTAACAAGCACATATTGATGTGCTTTCCCAGCTGTCCACCTACTTGTGGCCATATGGTGTATTTAGTGTTATTAGATGCACAGGAGTGTTGCATATGATGTCCGTCCTTTGTTGCTTCCATCCATCCATCCATTCGCTGAACTGATTATCCTACTTAGGGTTGTGTGGTGCCTGGACCCTGCGGCACAAGGCAGGAGACACCCTGTATGGGGTGCCAGTACATCGCAGAGGACGATCACACACACTCATTCACACCTTATGAACAATTAAGTGCCATCAATCAGCTTACCACATTTTCAGACAGGTTGAGGAAACCAGAGAACCCGTAAATAACTCTCATCAGGGGAGGACATGGAGAACATGAAGGAGAACATGTGGAGTCAGGAATCAAATCCCCAAACCTGGAGGTGCACTGTAAATGTATTACCACTAACTCATATATCAAAATACATTATTATTATCTCAGACTTCTTTCTGTCTCCTTTTTTGCTCTGACCAGCCTTTTCTTCCAATGCTTTATTTTCCTGAAATACACCCTTTCCCCCACGCTGTGCCAGACTTCTCTAGAAGCTGGACTGATAAATATTTATAAATTCAGCAGTATATTTCCCCATGTCAACCTTTCAAAATGGAAACCTAATCCCCGCCAAATAATTATGCACAGTTTAATAACTAAATAAACAAGAAAAAGAAAAGTAAAGAAAAATAGGCTCTTAAAATTTAATCTACTACAAAGCCTAGTAAACATGAACTATGGTCATGAGTAAAATATTTATTGTAATTTCTCAATACTAGTGACTAATAAATAAATAGCAATTCAGTGTTGAAGTTGTTCAGCTGGACTCCTCGGCGAGGCGACGCACCACTGCTGATGCGACTCTTCTGTATGCTTCAGCCTGCACATAATAAGCAGAAACAGAATGTGATCACGAAAGGAAAATTTAATCAACCAATCAACCAACACAATGTTATTACTTTTATATTGGGATATAATTCCTGTTAAGAAATGTCTGAAAAACGGTCTAATAGATTTGGATCAGGTGTTTATCCTCAGCGATCATTAGAAGGCTTCAAGCAGAATGGGATTAGTGTTGGGTCTGTGACCTATTAGTTCATAAGTAGCTTTCGGATACTTAATTCTACTCAACTACAAACTGTTGTATAAAGGACATTATTTACATTTACATTATTTACTGTCTAGTGTTCACCCAAAGGATGGGTTTCCTTCTTAGTCTGGTTCCTCTCAAGGTTTCTTCCTCATATCATCTCAGGGAGTTTTTTTCCCACCCACTGTGGCCTCCCGCTTGCTCATTAGGGATAAATGTTAAAGATATATAG
Source organism: Tachysurus vachellii (assembly GCF_030014155.1). NCBI lineage: Eukaryota > Metazoa > Chordata > Actinopteri > Siluriformes > Bagridae > Tachysurus > Tachysurus vachellii. The sequence continues at coordinate 19,247,646 of NC_083469.1, forward strand.
TAAGTTAATTTTAAAATTAATTTGAATTGAATATGTACAGGGGTTGGACAGTGGAACTAAAAGACTGGCCAATATGGAGTTAAAGGTTTCACAGCTACAGGATCGCGGCTTGCAGGCGGTTCTTCACCGATTTCACATTCCATACTTAGGAGTAGACTGTTAAAATTGGAATAGCAGAGCGATAGCACAGCTCTACATAAAATACTGCAAACTACACAACATAATAAAAGACATATCAAAGTTCAAGAGAACTAATTGTTCATGTGTTGCTCGTTGGTGTAACTGTGAACAGGACAGCAGGTGTTTGTGTTGTATCGAGATCCAAAATATATCCAGGGTAATACCACCTTTAAGGACGAACCACATCCATGAAAGTAACTGTCGACACAAGAGGAAGTTGTCCGAACTGGATGTCTGGGTTCTATGTTCTTTGCTAGTGGCCCAAAGGATTACTAGCAAATAACCTAAAAAAGTCCTAGAAATGATATAGTAACCCCATACAGCATAAAATAGAAAAGGTTTTAAAATCCATGATGTGACTCTACTTTGGAAAATCCCATCTTCATGGAGCTCCTTAGAGTTTCTTAGTTTCAATGAAGAAGAATGTTGAACCTACAGTATACAAAGATGATTATATTCTATATAATTGTGTGCTTGCAGTTTGGGGAAGACCCACATATGGGTGTGGTGATCATTTCATCATGATGCAATCACCTCAGGACTGTCAGGAGAGGACACAACCACGGGCTGACCCTTGTCTGATGTCTCTCTGATATTCAGATGAAGTGGAATGTCACCTGTAATAGAGGCAGAACAAACATATAACCTAAGATCTTATATACAGGCTCAAACAAACATTCTACTTGACTTACCATACAACTTACATTACACATTAAATAAGAAGAAGAAGCCAAAGGAGCCTTTATTTTGTCACATATACATTACAGCACAGTGAATGTTTTTCTTCACATATCCTAACTTTAGAGGTTTGGGTCAGAGAGCAAGGTCAGCAGTGATACAGCGCAACAGGACGGGAGAGCGATAGAGGCCTTGCTTAGGGGCACAACAGCGGCAGCTTGGCGCCAGTTGATTGGGCTTGAACCTCAATTCACTTGAGCTGCCACTGCCCTGTACAAACTGTCCAAATCTCCACATTCATTCCACTTGTACTATGAAATTGATGTACTATTAAATCACTTTTTTTTCCTGGAGTGACTGTTCTATGCATTATGAGCTTTGACATTTAATGAAGTGTGAAAACGGGAACAGATCTCAGTTTAGCTGTGTGTAAGCGATCTGCTCCTACAGCCAAGCAGTAAATCAATTAAACTCACTTTCAAGTTTCACACTGCCGTAAACGCCAGACAGCATGCCTTCTATAAATACTGAGTGAAAATGATAATTGTCATTATTATTATTATTTAGTAGTATTAGTATTATTATTATTATAAAAAAAAGTGCACAGCTTTGACTGAAAGGCTGTACCATAATGGTTTGTGAGTGTCAAGCAAAATAAATAGAACACTGATTGTACAAAACATTCTTAAAAAAATAAAAAAGATATAAAGGATGACAGTTTATTTAAAAAAATCTGTTACCAAATATACTCATATAATTATCTATATGATGTGATTGGGAATGCCTCTTGAAAATATTGAGTGATACTTAAAAATATATGTATAAAATTCACAGCACCTTATGTTTTGTTACTGGCTCTGACTTTCACACACGTCAGTGTTTTCTTTATAAATCTGGCTTATTTGCCATTTAGTTTTTCTGTTAAAAACCCTAACATTAAAATTTTCCCCTAAAAGGTCATTGTGACTTGTGACTTCCATGTGTTAGGTCCAAGCTGTGAAAAAAACTTTCCTTCTAATTCCTCATCAACATGGAACAGCTTATAGGAACGAGTCGAAATTTTTGTGCTCATGTCACGGGCTGAATTTAGGGCTTTCGATACAATTTATCACTTAAAAGGAATTTTTCAAGTTCTTTTTTAATCCTTTTTTTGGTCATTTCACTCGTATTCTAGGTGTTATTTGGTAAACAAATCTTACCAAGAACCTCAACTCCAAGAGTGCATGCCAGTTCTTTCGCTCCATCTGTGCCAAAGATGTGTGTCTGGTGGTTGCACTTAGGACAGTGAAAAACACTCATGTTTTGAACCAAACCCAGGACCTACCAAAAAATAAAAATGTTATTTATATATATATATATATGTATATGTATATATATATATATATATATATATATATATATATATATATATATATATATATATATATATATATATATATATCTATATATATATGTATATATATATATACATATATACATATATATATATATATATATGAATGATGAAATAAACTTTGTTTCTGTTAAAAGAAATATGATTGATTAGGATTGTAACCGTGGTTCTATGAATCCTGTGTAAATCACCTAAACGCCCCCTTGTGCGCAAGCGGCGGTCAGACCTTTCAACAAAGTCATTACGTAACCGCATGATGCGGCATTTGCTGTAAATAAACCTTTGAATGAAATCTTTCTATGAATTAAAAAAATAAAATAAAATAATAAATATTAACAAAAAAAAGATTTTTGCTTTAAATAAATATTTAATTAACTGTTATAATTCTAACATTTTTTTTTACTTCACTAACCTTTCATGATGACTGACGTAACTGGTAATAATAGTATTCCTGTGTCATGCTCATGTAGATGGTGAAAAACCTTGATTTTGTTTCCAAATCCTAAATCCATCCTTTGCCATATGTACATTTTTCTATCATTTCTAAAAATAACAAACTGCCAGGAACACGCTAAGTGATTCTGGACACAAGAAGATGCTTCTTTTTGTCGTATTATGTATAATTTTAGAATGTTAGTATCATCTCAAAGGATCACTGACGATTTTTAATAAGCAAAAGTGGAGGCCGTTTCCCAGTTGATGACATCCAATGCAGGTAATGCGACTCTGTAAGCTTTAACGGAATACGGTGAATTTACAGTGAATCACACAACCTAAGCTAATCTAAAAGATATTTGTAAGACATCTTGTCCACCTGAGTGTCATCAGTCTTCTTGAAAATGTTTTCTCTTCGACCGTCGAGTGCATGAAATATCCAACCTTCCACGTGAATAAGTGCATCAACCAGGTATTTGAAATGCACTTCTTCATGATGGAAGAAGCTTCTTCTTCTTCTTCTTTTTAATGTTAACACTGGTCACATTAATTATGCTAAAAAACAGCGTACAATAACGCATAAGTGTGAGATTCTCGACGGACTTCTTGTGTTCTGAGGAAAATGATTGATATGAGTGAAAGCCCATAATATATACTCTTACTTCCCTGATCATTTGCTCCATCATCTTTGTCCTGGTGTTCTGCTACCTCATGCTTTTTAAATGAAGCACTAGATTGTGTTAGAAAATAAAAGAATATCTCCAAAGCTTGGAATAACCTCCTCTGATCTTATTTAATCTCTTCTGCCTCGGGGTGTGTATTTTTTTGGATTTATTACTTATTAGGATTTAGAATCTAGCCTCAAACATAGTTCAGTCTTTTGATAACATATTTCGTGAGCTTTCTCCTGTACAGCCAGAAACATCTGGAGTTCATGGCCGAATGCGAGGGATGCGTTTGGTTACTACACGTGTTTAACAGATGTTTTTAGAGTCTCACCGGCACGTTAACCTTACGGAACATCTCAGCACCTCTGCGTGCATCTATCAGAGCGATGTCCTGCGGAGTGGACACGATCACAGCACCTGTAATATGAAGCACACTTCCAATAAAATAAAATCAAAAGAGATTTAGGGAGCGAAACCCTTTTAGACATCCTTAAATAAAAGTGACAGCGGAATATAGTTGCTGAAGTTTTACTGCATTCCAGCTTTTACTGCGCTCCTGTGACGAGTTTTAAATCGGTCAGAAATCATAGTAAGGTCATTTTGTCCAGCTGCTCAGAATTTTTGGAACACTTAAAGCTACACAGAGCTGAAGGAAAACATTTGTGCAATGCAGGTAACAAGGTTATAATCGTAAATTTGCTTATGTTTAAATACAGACACAGGAATAGTCTTAAATATTACATTTTTACTATGTTTTACTTATGTTTTTACTTTGTTTTAATATTCTAAAACTTTGTTTATTAACAAACAAACAAACAAAAAACACACACAGATTTTCATTGTGGTCTCAGACTTTTGGACCCCACTGTATTTGTGCACTATAGTTGCGTGGTCGCATGAGAAAACCCTTCACGTGGTAACTTTTAAACATTTGCTTTATTGAACATATCCTCTATTAAGCACATCAACATCAATCCCTGAAAATTTCACATCACAAATATTGTGACAACAGGTGTCTGATTTCAAAGTGAATTGATTAGACATAAGATCAGACTATCTAACAACGTTACCAGGGTCTGATATTCCAATATATTCAATATATATCAATGGCTTCTTAAACTACATTATAAGCAAATAAACCCAAATTTGATCAAAACCCAATGTCCGACTTTTTTTTTTAACTGATGGGTACAAAACACTAAATACCAAGATTCAAACAACTGAACACACAATAGACAATTATTCTTATTTATTTACCTGCTATCGGGATGTTCTGTGTGATGGAAAGTTGTACATCCCCTGTTCCGGGTGGCATGTCAATCACTAAGTAATCCAAAGAGCCCCAGTCTACCTGAAGAAATAAAATAAAATAAAATAAAATAAAATGAGGTTTCAACAATGATATTCAAACAAAAATGATGTGTGATTTGCTGTCAATTTGTTTCGATTCAATTTTATTTGTATAGCATATTTTGAGAAAGCTGCTTTGCATGAATATAAACATTAAGAATAAAATTTATAGTTTAGAGTTTTGATTAAATTCATGTTTATAATTAGATTTTTAATTTATATTTATCCCTAATGAGCAAGTCAGAGGTAACAACTGGAGGTCCCCTGAGATGATACGAGGAACAAACGTCTTGAGAAACCAGACTCAGAAGGGAACTCTGTGAACATCTGGGTGACACTGGATAGTGTATTTTGAAATAATTTCCCTTCTACAACTGTGCACTATATAGTCAAGTGCAAATTTTGAGCAATTTATGAAAATGGGCATCCGTGTAATTGCTGAATTCATTACAGTCATGAAGTCTTTTCTGTTAAAGTTAAAAAAAAAAAAAAAAAAAACACAGTTAGTTCAAAAGCGTCTCCAGTGTCTCCAAGTGATAGTATCTACAGCAATCCCATGTATCTCCAGGCCGGAACACTGGTATTTCAGGAGTATCATGTGGAGTTTAACTGAGCAGAGAGAGAGAGAGAGAGAGAGAGAGAGAGAGAGAGAGAGAGAGTGAGAGTGAGAGTGAGAGAGAGAGAGAGAGAGAGAGAGAGAGAGAGAGAGAGAGAGAGAGAGAGATTTGCAGAGGTGACAACATTGCTAACAATGCAGTTTACAGAGGGAAGAAACTGAATATTACCACAAATTTCCCAGTGCATGTTGTCATTTTTGGTTTTTTTTTTAACAAAAAGTTTACAGTTGATTTCTACTGGGTCACCAGTTTGTTGCAATTTCATGGGTCAAATTTCAGCTACATGTGATTATTAAGCGTTATTCTGCCTGTTCCTTTATGAGAAGAAACACAAAAAACTTGCTTTCCTTTCAGGTTCCTCCAGTTTCACCATAACAGGATTTCTGAAATCGTTTACCTGCTCCTTAGGCTAAAGGATAGATGTTAAGCACATCTGTATTAAACTGATAAGCCAAATAAGGTAGCCTAGAAATTCAGGAAATTTTGCCCGCACCTGTCTCAGAAGCTTCTCAATAGCTGACATGACCATCAGACCCCTCCACACAATGGGGGCAGAATCTTCAACTAGAAAGCCCATGGACATACTGAGGAAGGCAGAGTAGATATACAGTGAGACTGACTCATGCTGAACAGTAATTTACATATTATTAATCTATTCATACACTTACCAAGGGATCCCGAAGTTCTTAAGGGGTCTCATTAAGTTGTCTGCAAATGTAATGAAAAGACTGATTTATATGTAAATATATATACAAACACCTGCTTAACACAGTGATGAGGCTTGCAAGCAAATATGTCCCTGTGGTACTATTCTCTTTCAGCATCTCTGTAGTCTTTATGGCTTTATATACCCTTGCTGACCACTTGCTTGGTTCGGTTTATTAGTGCACCTGTGCACCGGCAAAATGTGTGTTCACAGAACTACATGACATTAATTATGCAGATACGGCTCTTAGAGATTCACTTACAGATTCAGAACAGCGATTAAATGTGATCTCAGAGGCGTTGAGTGTGGCATTGTTGTCATTTGTTGGTGCTGGATGAGCCAGTTCGAATATTTCCACACAAAAAACAAAACAGTGAGCAGCAATTTGTTGCATGAAAATGCCATGTAAATAAAGGTCAGATGAGAATATCCAGCCTTGTTCGAACGGACAGGAAAGTACAGTAACTCTTTTGAAAACCGGAAAAAAGCGACCTGGGCCCGAATTCATAAAGATTCTAAGAATGCTCTCACAGAGCTCGTAATTTAGCTTAAACAAATTCAACTAGGAATGTTAGCTTAAGTGTGATTCAGGAGCTCAAAGCAACTCTAAGCAAGGAAAATACAAAACCTTTTATCTTAGAGAGGAGGCGGGGCTTAGCACGTTACTAGATATGACACATTATTTTGAAGACCGTGATTGGTTGTCCAATTAAAAATATAGGCGTATTTAAAATCTAGACCCTTTACTTTGTCTTCATGTCAAATCAAATCAAATTTTATTTGTCACATACACATACTGTACATACAGACCACGACATGCAGTGAAATCCTTTTTTATCTGTCTGGTATTCAAACATAAGGAATGCAATTAGGGATAAAAAAAAATAAACAAACCCAAAAGCAGATTGATAAATAAAGTATGAAACTCTATAAAAAAAAGTTAAGATATTTGTGGCTATATTATGTAGAGATTACGTTCGTGACCGATCATATTGTACGCTAACATCTGTATGTTACAAATGTAATAATATAAATAAGATAAACATCTCTGACAGAAATGTCATAGCGGCAAATTATATCGTTTCTGCCTCTAAGGCGTTTCGGCTGTTCCGGAGGTACAGCATGTTAGCATTTTGTCATGGAAGAGCTCTTTTAAAGGTTATGATGCTTTATTAATAACTTCATTGTGAATTTAGTCACTAGGATCAACTCTTTGCACAAAGAATTTTCATGAATACAGGCCTTGATCTTTCCCAATCAATCTGTGTACAAGTATTAGAGTTCCTAATAAAGTGATCGGCGAGTCTATGTTTCAAAGGGCACCTGATACCACCTACTGTCTGTTAATTCTGGGTTTCCTCTGAGGTTCATCAGCTTTGGGACTGAGGGTCCGTAGACATCAGCATCTAAAAGACCCACAGTCGCAGTCTAAAGAACAAACACACAGAGGTAAAATACACTGAATAAAAACTCTTTCAGTATTATTTGAATTAGATTTTTATATGGATGATGCAGGAAGATGTAAAGTACCTGATCGTTAGCCATGAGTCCAAGAGCAAGGTTTACTGTAAAGAAAAGAGTAAATATAATCAAAACAATACAAGTAGTTGTTTTGTGTGGGCTTTGATATTATCACAAAAGATTATAAAGCCATTATATCAGATCAGGTAGTTAAATTCAGTTGCTTGTGATTTATATCGAGTAGGCTGGCCCGGATAGCTCTGGATCACAACGACCAACATGCCACTGTGATTTAAAAGAGAAAGCATTTTAGCTGATTTTGAAGCTTTATTGTTGTTTCTGTCAAAAATTGATTCCTCAAATGCTGCAATGGAACTTATGTTTCATTTTCCTCATTACATCAATTTCTTTGGAGAATTTGTACATTTTATTTATTAGTTTTTTAAGACTTGTTAAACCTGTATTACATTTTTGGTACAATATTAAGCTTTTGGGTTTTTTTTTTTTAAATTTATTTTAAAAATTTAATTTACATCTCGGGGGCACGGTGGCTTAGTGGTTAGCACGTTCGCCTCACACCTCCAGGGTCGGGGTTCGATTCCCGCCTCCACCTTGTGTGTGTGGAGTTTGCATGTTCTCCCCGTGCCTCGGGGGTTTCCTCCGGGTACTCCGGTTTCCTCCCCCGGTCCAAAGACATGCATGGTAGGTTGATTGGCATCTCTGGAAAAATTGTCCCTAGTGTGTGATTGCGTGAGTGAATGAGTGTGTGTGTGTGTGCCCTGCGATGGGTTGGCACTCCGTCCAGGGTGTATCCTGCCTTGATGCCCGATGACGCCTGAGATAGGCACAGGCTCCCCGTGACCCGAGGTAGTTCGGATAAGCGGTAGAAAATGAATGAATGAATGAATGAATTTACATCTCGGGGCACGGTGGCTTAGTGGTTAGCACGTTCACCTCACACCTCCAGGGTCGGGGTTCGATTCCCGCCTCCACCTTGTGTGTGTGGAGTTTGCATGTTCTCCCCGTGCCTCGGGGGTTTCCTCCGGGTACTCCGGTTTCCTCCCCCAGTCCAAAGACATGCATGGTAGGTTGATTGGCATCTCTGGAAAATTGTCCCTAGTGTGTGATTGCATGAGTGTGTGTGTGTGTGTGTGTGCGCCCTGTGATGGGTTGGCACTCCGTCCAGGGTGTATCCTGCCTTGATGCCCAATGACGCCTGAGATAGGCACAGGATCCCCGTGACCCGAGTTAGTTCGGATAAGCGGTAGAAGATGAATGAATGAATGAATTTACATCTCACATTTTAGACACACCAAAAAGCTATTTGTTTTGCACTGTTTATGACTCAGAAATAAAATGAAAAATGCAATTTTTATAGTCATCATATTTCCTCATTCAAAATATTCAGAGAATCATGAAGCATTTATCATCGATTCAAATCATGACCGCAGTGTTCTGTTAAAGCCCACGTTGTCACCGTAGAAAAGGATGGGCCTGAAAATATTAAAGCTTTTTCATTTTTATAATCATCCATCAAATGATATACAGCTCCATATCACAACACCGTGTTCATTATTCATTGTGTTCATTCAGAAATAAATACAGCTCCTCAATATACAAGTGTCCTATTTATCTCTTGCACTTTCATGTTAAATTTCAGATCTGTTCTTATGAAGCTGTCTTTTTTTAATACCACATCAAAGTTTGAACGTTTCTCAGGGCCGCATCTCATCAGATAAACAGCCACGGCCACATGAAAACGCTCGAGACAAAAACAGTGAAAATGATAGTAATCTTTGTAGGTTTATATGCAGGCGCTACTGGCTCTGTGGTAATAAGTGACTTTCAGTGACTCAATACAACAACAACACTGAAGTGAAGAAAGAGGAAGAGGGGGGAAAAAAAACAAGAACAAAAGAACGAAATGTGTCGGATTGGATCTTGGCAGGAAAGAATCTGTAATCTTGTGAACTGTTTACTTTAAGTGAAGATAATAACTAGTGTCACATGGTGCAGAGGCAATGCTACATTTACACTGACATTTTGTATCTGACTGATTACATGCCAGGGCCGTAACAAACAATTACAACAAAAAAGAAAACGCTTAAAACCTTCAGAAATAATGATAATAAAGTACATAAAATAATTGAGGATTGAAAGGAGCATGTAAATGCTATGAAAGCCATGGTCAAGGGTACCTGCTGTGGTAGATTTTCCAACGCCTCCTTTTCCTGAAGCAACAACGATGACCTCTTTAACCCCGGTTATGGGCTTTTGCTTTGGAAGGCCACGTGCCATGTGAGCCCTCTGCCTCTCCTGCTGTTTTTCTCCAGCAGCTGAACTCTAATCATTAAACAAACACCAGTCACAATACATCTAGTAACTCAAGCTAACTAGACTTAACAGTGATCTAAGACTAACTGTGGCGAGTGCATATACTGTGTCTTACCAGTCTGTAAAATGCATGCAAAATATAAGAGCTTGAGTGAAAATAGTAAATAATAAAAGTACATTATTTTAACCAGTAACAAATGTTGAAGGTGGATTTATAGTGTAAAAGGTGGATTTTTTTTGCTTGGTGTTTATAGTGATTATAGATATTATACTTCCCATACATCTTTGTAGTTGGTAAATGAATAAAACAAACGTTTTAAAATGTTGTTTCTGGCAAGATTGTTGTTTATGACTGATTGTAATCAATAAATTGCTCATCAACATGCTAAAAAATCCTACCCAAAAATATCAGCTTCTACTTCAAAAGGAAAATGAGAGGTATTTCACAACCATAATCGTAACAAATCTCAAATATTTATTAATGCAATATTGATTTGAGTGAAAAGGAAGGTGGATAATATCAGCTGACAAAGCCACCAGCTTGACCAGCAGGTTTTTTATCAGCTGATCAGACCAAGCTGAGATGAACTGACTATTTAATAACAGTCATTGTTTACAATTCTCAATGTAGGTTTTTCTCAATGAAGAAGCAACAGTAGTTTAAAAATGATCAGTGTTTTTTTTTTTATTACTATTACTTTAATTGTGCATTCATGCTTCCCTTCTTCACCACTCATCTCCTCCTTCTGAAGACATGAGCAAGAGATTAAAGTCCAAACTGCATTAGAGAGACAAATGCAGACAAGACAAAATCAGCACCAAGTAATAAGACACTTTTGTTTGCTTAACTAAGCTTCGTTTGTAAAATAACGCTCATGTGTATTCAAGCCCTTGGATTTCTTTGTCGGTGTATTTTTGTCCTGCATGTTGTTACATAGTTCTGGAGAAAAGACAAGCTCAATAGTAGAACGACAATAAACAACCTATTTGCCTTATTTTTGGTCTTTTGTTTAAACCTGGTTTGTAGACGTGGTGCATTTAAGCTGCAGTCTTACATCAGGAGCTACAATAGAACAGCTTCATTTCTAGGATATTGTCATGTGAAATCCTTGAAAGAATTTCTACCTTCTTACAGATGGCAGATTTCACAGGCTAAAACGTTGTAAGATGAAGGATTTATGTCTTTTATGGGATATAAATAGAGCTGTGCATAGATGGTGCTGTGATCATTTCCTGGATTAAAAAACATATTACAATATCTTTCTTTCAGACAGAGCTCAGTATTTTTTTTAGGCAAACTGGAAACTATAACTGCACCAGTGTAAATATTACCAGTTATCAGTGGTGGGGTGCACGACATTTGAAATCACCTAAACAAACACCTAAACAAACCCCTAACCCAAATGGGTGTCAAAACTGTTTTGATAGCTTCGCCCACACATACATATGTAACCCAGGCAACTATTATAGCGGAACCTGCTGGGGCAGTTGGCCGAGGGGATATTTTTTATCAATAAATGAACTCAATGAGTAATACTATGGTAATACAAATGTGTTTTTGTAGTACTGTGTGTTGTACCGTGAAAGGTTTAGCTCCATTTCACGCGGAAGACGACGCTCAGCACCTAGAACCCGAGGCAGAGGTAACGGCAGGTATCTGCAATGTCAATCTTTCTATCACTTTTTTTTTTCTTGTGTTCAGTGGGCATGTGACATTAGCAGAAAGCTTCTGCTAATGTCACACATGCCCACTGAACACAAGACACGCCCCTTTCTGCTCATTGACTACACGTTTGTTTTGTTTGTCGTCCCGACTCAGTTTTCTGAAGCATTTTTCAAACATCGTGCACCCCACCTTTAACTAGTTTACACTCTAGTCCTGTATTACTGCCATGCATGACCATAAACATGTATAAACACTAAGCACAGCTGACAAACAGCTGGGACTTCAGCACTTCGCTTACCTTTGATTTACAGCAGATGACATTACTACGTGACCAGATCACTGAGTTCTGCTTCAACACGTGACTGAGTCTTCTGCAACACTGATGAAATGTCATTTTGTTTATTTGTTTATTTACAGAATATAAGCTCAGCAGCTAAATGCTGTTCGTTTCAGTCATTTTATCAAGCGTGCATGGCCTTGTTTAACCTTTCACTGTCAGAGAGAAGAGTCTCGTGTGAAAGTTACAAGGTTTAAACTGGAACACGAGCTGAAACCAAATAAACTAAACACACGGCTCTGAGACGCCAAAGCGCATGTTGATGACGTAATGCGGAAGTGGAAGCTATTACAATTCTGTTCTCGTGCGTCTCCGTTTAGAGTTTTTTCCTTGTGATTGTTTATTGAACTCGTTGATGCAGATTTTTTTAATGTCAGGACGATGGCGAACGGACCTACAATTAAAGCCCGAGTGCTTCTTCAGCAGTGTTTATATGCAAAACTTCAAGTGAAACCTGCAGATGAGGAATCTGAGGTGGAATGGGCTGAGGTGTGTGTGTGTGTGTGTGTGTGTGTGTGTGTGTGTCTGTGTCTGTGTGTGTGTGTGTCTCTGTCTGTCTGTGTCTGTCTGTGTGTGTGTGTGTCTCTGTCTGTCTGTCTGTCTGTCTGTCTGTGTGTGTTTGTGTGTGTGTCTGTGTGTGTGTGTGTGTGTGTGTGTCTGTCTGTGTGTGTGTGTGTGTGTGTCTGTCTGTCTGTGTGTGTGTGTGTGTGTCTCTGTCTGTCTGTGTCTGTCTGTCTGTGTGTGTCTCTGTCTGTCTGTCTGTGTGTGTGTCTCTGTCTGTCTGTCTGTCTGTGTGTGTCTCTCTCTCTCTCTCTCTCTCTCTCTCTCTCTCTCTCTCTCTCTCTCTGTCTGTGTTTACATCTCACATCTCTCTCCCTCTCTCTGTGTCTCTCTGTGTCTGCGTGTGTCTGTCTGTCTGTCTGTCTGTCTGTCCGTGTGTTTGTCTGTGTGTGTGTCACTCTCTCTCTCTGTGTCTCTGTCTGTCTCACCTCTCTCTCTCTCTCTCTCTCTCTCTCTCTCTCTCTCTCTCTCTCTCTCTCTCTCTTCCAATATCTAGCGGAAAGCCTTTCTTAAGAGTGGAGGTTATTATAACAGTAAAGGTGGACTGAAGGGAAGTAGTAGCTCAGTGGTTAAGACATCAAGTGTCCATAAACATAAGGCCATATAGTGTATGTCAGGGATATTTGACGTAATTATACCAAGTATAATTTTTTTATTTAAACTTTGGAGTTTAAAGCTTTCAAAGGTCCAGATAATAAAGTGGATGTGAGTGAGGAAAAACAATTAAATAAATACTTTACTGTTAGGTTTTGACATTTGTATTACTACTGTTTAAAGCAAGGCATGCTATATAATAAAAGAGATCTACATGACCAAAATTGTTGCCCTAAATTATTTAGATGTTTCATATATTTGCGCAGATTAATCGTGGAATGGTCATATACATTTGCTTCTTCAAAGGTGCAGCTGAAGATATGATCCCCAAAATGGGTATTGTGTTGTCTTTTGCTTGAATGATTACACTAAAATGTAATAATTATCAATTATTACATATTTAAATAGAATTATTATTAATATTTTTATTTTATTATTACAAAAAAGTAGTTATTTAATCTAGTCTCCTTTTCCTTCTCTTCTAAGTGAACACCCTCCTGAATGTAAAGCTGTGCGAGACTGAATCTGGGAAATACACCTCTGTTGTTGATTTGCCTGGCAGCATCCTTATTGTACCTCAAGCAACATTGGGAGGCAAAGCGAAGGGAAAGAGCATGCAGTACCACAACAACATCGGTAAAGAGGATGGCCAGAAGCTCTATGCCAGTTTTGTCAGTCACTGTGAAAAGGAGCTGAGCTCAGCCTCCAAGTGTGCAGAAGCTGGTGCAGAAGTCAAACACGGGACGTATGGCAACAGACAAGTCCTGAAACTGGATACAAATGGACCGTATACTCATTTAATGGAGTTTTAAAAATTGTATTCTAAATTGTAAAAGTGGGGGAAATTTTGTCATTAATAAATCTAAAAAGAAATTGTTTATCTTTCGCTACAGTTGGTGATCGACTTGTTGTTTTTGTGCCTTGTTACAGCAAAAAAAAAAACAGTCCATCCGTCCACAACATCCATGCCACAGTTAGTCACCAAGATCAATTTTTCCCCATTCTGATTTTTCACATGAACATTAACAGAAGCCTTTGAAGTGAAATTTAAGTATTAAATACGTCATGTCTCTGCTACACGACAGGCTGATTTGTCATCTAAATCGTATCGTATATTACTTTATAATCATATTATAAACATTGATTATACGCTTCTCTAATAAAAGGTTTGGATAAGCAAAAAATAAAAATTGCTGTATTTGCAATTTCTGAGCAGAACCATAGAAGCAGTTGTGCTACAAATATTTAAGCGATTTAAGCTCAGGTATTTGTTTATATTTATGCTGTTTATGTTTATGGATATTTAATTAATCATGTGTCAGTTACCAGACTACTTAATGCTAAAGGAAAAACAAATTCCCTTTTAAATAAAACACTTAAACCTAATGCATTTTAGTCGAAAGAATGGGCTCTGAAAATAATGTCTCTTATTTTGACGCACATTAACCGGAAGTTACGTCTGAGGATTCATGCTCCGGAAAATTCCGCCGTCGATATTTATTGCTGCACACTTTAGGATACTGCATGAGTACTTTTCTGTTTTACTACCTATTCTAGCTTGATAAACATCAGATATAATCATCAGGTAATTGTCACTGATATGAAATGTCTTTTGAAAGTATGTAAATGTTTAAATATGAGGCATTTGGGAAGCTTTTTTTCGGCCCAGGTGATGTTGTGTAAAATTTCGTGGTCCCTTAAGAAGTGGCTCCTGTCAATGTGTTTACTTTTATAAACAGGACTCGATGCTCACTGCTGCTGGTGGAAGAGGCGCGTGTGCTGAAGACAGTGATGCTAAATCTTACAGCAGTAGGTTAAAGTGAGTGTGTGGTTCATCTCCATTCCATTCCATTCAATTTAATTTATTTCTATAGCACTTTTAACAATTCCCCATTGTCTCAAAGCAGCTTTACAGAAGTGTGGAAACAGAAGAGAGAGAAAGAAGAAATAAGGATAAAAAGAAATAAATGAATATATACAATTAAAGTTTAAAATTAATGAATAAAAAAAATTATACTATATGAGGGGGCACGGTGGCTTAGTGGTTAGCAGGTTCGCCTCACACCTCCAGGTTGGGGGTTCGATTCCCGCCTCCACCTTGTGTGTGTGGAGTTTGCATGTTCTCCCCGTGCCTCGGGGGTTTCCTCCGGGTACTCCGGTTTCCTCCCCCGGTCCAAAGACATGCATGGTAGGTTGATTGGCATCTCTGGAAAATTGTCCGTAGTGTATGATTGCGTGAGTGAATGAGAGTGTGTGTGTGCCCTCCGTCCAGGGTGTATCCTGCCTTGATGCCCGATGACGCCTGAGATAGGCACAGGCTCCCCGTGACCCGAGGTAGTTTGGATAAGCGGTAGAAGATGTGAGTGAGTGTGATACTATATGTTTATCCCGATCCCTAATGAGCAAGGAAAAACTCCCTGAGAGGATATGAGGAAGAAACCTTGAGAGGAACACAGACTCAGAAAGGAACCTCATCCTCATTTGGGTGACACTCTACAGTAAATAGTGTAAATGTAAATAATGTCATTTCTACAACAGTTTATAACAGTGCAGCCGAGAGCTCCTGAGGAACTAATGAGTTCAGCGCAGACCTGATTGCTGATAGAGACCAGACCATACAGCTGACTGACAACTGACTGAGTGACTCCATCACTACTGGAAACATCATTCTTAAGATTATTTACTCTGCATTACTTCAGTGAGCTCATAGATGTCGTATGTAATCGCTTCAAAAGCCAACATTAACTCACTAATAATTAAAGTTAACAATTTGGTACAGCTTAATAAAATATCTACTATTAACAAGACCTCTGTATTCTGCTTGGACTTTTTTTTGACACCTAAGTTTTTGACATGGCTAAATATTCGGACATTTGATTATCACATCTACACGTGTAACTTCCACAAAGTGTTACAAAAAGTACAACAGAAAAAAAACAAGAAGAAAACCGGTAAATAACATTTAGAGACAGATGAAGATTTAAGACTAATCCCAATGAAGTCCGTTATGTGTCCGAGACTATCAGAGAGCACAGATGTGTTTTAGCAGGTTACAAAAAATATTGTTTATTACTTTATAATCATATAATAAAAGTCGATTATACAGTTCCTTAATAAAAGGGTTTGAAAAAAGTAAGGCAGCGTTTTCATTCACTTGTGTGAGGTTTTTTTTTTTGTGAGCTTTTCAAGAAATATATATAATTATATATATTTATATATTGCCCCTAATAGGTTAAATACATACAGTATTCAGAGTGTGTTTTCACATGAGCCATTAACCATTAATGATGAACATATAAGACCACTAAAATAGGTGCAAATGATGTTTTTTTGGCCTAAGGGTTACATTATAGCTGCACCCTTTTTTCCCCACTCGAAATGTGTGAATGTGCGAAATATTTACTCAGATTTATATTTAGACAAAAAAAAAAAGCTTTTCTAATGCACCCTAGTTTCATCAAGGATCTTTGCATCCTAACACAGAAAATGGCAGATTTATATGCATTGGGAATGGTTTAAATATCTTTTTTCTTGTCTAAAGGATGAGCTTCCAGCGGTTTGATGATGTGGAGAAGTATCTTCGATTTGGGACATACAGCAAACATGATAAAGCTTCTAAAGGTGTAATTAGGAGATGTAGCAAGAAGTTTCATTGGAGAGGTGAGCAATCCAGAATTTACAGACCACATCTTTATCAGATATCATTGCTTTGAGAGAACTTTTTGTTTGTTTGTTTTTATTTAGATGGTGCTCTCTGGTATATAGACGGCAAGCGTCAGCGTAAGGTGCTCCGCAGCGAAGAGGACGTGAGAGCCGTTCTGTTGGAGCATCACAACAACTCAAAGCACGCAGGAAGATCCCGGTGTCTGAAAGCCGTGTCGGAACTGTATTACTGGCGCTCGATAACCAAAGACATCGGAGACTGGATAGACAATTGTAAAGATTGCTCACATCCTTCCAACCCGGTGGCATGCTTTCAGTGCATCGTCCCAGGGTGTGAAAGCTCCGTGCTGGCTGATAATGAACGAGGCATCACGTTTCACCGGTATGTGCTGCATAGAGTTTGGAGTTGGATATTAGCACTTGAATATTTCCTGGATTTAGGAAAAAGAAATCTTCTGGTTTGTTAATAGGTTCCCTTTCAGCGATGTTGAGAGACTCAGCCACTGGATTAAGTTCTGTCAAAGAGACCGCTGGTCTCTCCACAGCAGGTCAGCTATCTGCTCCAGACACTTCACAAAGGACTGTTTTGATCGAAGCAGAGAGGTTGTCTACCTTAAACCTGATGCTGTGCCCACGATTGAATTTTTTGTAACTCCACAGAAGGTAAATAACACATTTGGTAAATTTACAGCATTTGGCAGACGCCGTTATGTAGAGAGATTTACAAAAGTTACAAAAGTCTCTATCCTTAACCACTGAGCCACCACAACCCAGGATTAGTAGAGGTGGTGGATGCAGTTGTAGATTATTTAACTTATGAAGTGTAAAAACTACGGGGAAAGTCCTGTGGAAAAACTACTGTACAAGCTATAAACTGTAGATACAAGAAAAAACAAAGACTGTGAATGAGGCTAAGGCACACAAGGCAAGAAAAGCTTGATGTATACCAAAAGTATACAAATTGAAATATTCAATATTCAATGGAATATGCAGAAATCCGAATTTAAGGCTGTTTATTAGAGGTAAAAAGTGGGAGATCGTTGGGGATGTGATGTGAACAAGTGTCTGGTGACTGATGAGACGTGTAGCGTTAATTCCAGCATAATTATCTTGATTATTTACATATGAGGCGATTATATTAAACACCTGTGTTCAGAGAAATTGTGTTTTTTTTTTGTTTTTCTATTGAAACAGGACAACAGTGAATACTTGGATGCTCTCCACATGGAATCTGGAGATGAAGCAAAGTTTGTAGATCAGTCTGTAGACGAGGACACTGTCCATGTGGAGCATCCTTATTCCAGAGATTCCTCCATGCAGCGCAGCACGAGGGGAAGTGAAGTGAAGAGCAAAGTAAGCCTTCTGAGCTCCAAGTCTGAGCCTTATTTCAGAAGATATGATGCATTGGAGAAGTACCTGCGTACGGGAGTGTACAGCAGTACACCCTACTGCACTAGGTACATGGTCAGGAGATGTGCCAAACGCTTTTGTCTTCAAGGTGAGCGCTCACGTGTGCATAACCTTTAAAAGGTGGAAGTGTTACGGTAGCTAAAGGGCTACAATGGCTGAGCCACGTTCAAGAATGATTTGGCTCATTATTTCAAGTGCTTGTTCTATTTATTGAATAAAATACGTGATCGGACACCAACTGGCATTGTGTGAAAAATGAAATACCACCTTAAAGCCTCATCATCAGTTATTATAAGTGTTGAGTTGCAGTTGTTGGCACAACCGGTTATTAAGTTTATCGGGCAATTACATTTGCATATATGTGATAGGTAGTAAATGTTGCAAAAGCTTTTCCTTACATAAATAAAAGAAAAATTTAAAAACTGTGCTTTCTGGTTTCTCATGCTACCCTTATAAATAAAATTGGGGGCACTTTTTTCTCAGCCGAGCTCAGGCTGATGGTGAAGGCGGAAAGTTTCATTCGCTTCATTTGCTGTCGAACGTTGCATGTGTGCATAAGATATGAAACAGAATCAGAATGAGTATTTTTTTCCCCACTGGAAATATTTAAAATATCATTTTCTCAGTCTAAACAATGAGCTTCTACGGGCTTAATGAAGTGGAAAAGTATCTTGGATTTGAAATACATTTATATTTACACGCAACCCTAGTAAATTATTCGAATTATTCCAAGTTATCTGATTCCGATATAGTTACTCAAAATAATTGATTCTTTTCTTTACTGTTCTTTATTTTAAGACGGAATCCTGTACTATCTGCATGGTTCCAAGCGCAGGAAAGTTCTCCGAAACAGAGAGGAGGTGGTTGAGGTGCTAAAGGAGCACCATGACAAACGAGGACACTTTGGTATGAGCAGATGTTTGAGCTCCATATCAGAGCTTTATTACTGGGGCACAATGACCAGAGACATAGAGGAGTGGATTGGAAACTGCCAATTTTGCATGAAGATGGACGAATCGACACAAAAATACAGGTGTTCTGTTTACAGCTGCAATAACTACAATGGGCCTTTGGAGAGGACTCTGGGTCTGACGTTTCACCGGTGAGCAACAGCTCTGGCTTCGCAAAATGTTATATTATATATTTAGATGTTTCACACTGGGTATGTTTGCTGTGCTGCGAATCTGAGTTTGATTGTCTCTTCAGTGCCTCTTAGGGGTTGGTCTGGTTTCAAACTCTCTTCATTCTATCTTACGTCATCTTACACTATCACATATGTGCGTGGAGAGCACAACGCAACACAACATTTTTATTATTTTTATTTTACAGTCATTGTGGTGTTGTTATGTGCAGTAAGTATATTCGCACCAGATGATTATGGGCTCCCTTTTGATGCTGGTTCCTCTCAGGTTTTCTTCCTCGTATTATCTCAGGGAGTTTTTGGGTAAAAAGTCTATTCATCAGAAAAGCATGTAAACACATATAGATCTCCACTCTATCAACCACTGTACTGAAAACTTCTTCAAGCAAATAAACAAAGGGATATGCACAACATCTCAGAGGCTTCAGCTGAAACCATTAGGAACTGCTTGTTATTGTTCTTCCTTATCACATAACTTTTTATCCTGTGCTGTATTTCTACAGATTTCCGTTCGATAATCCTGAGCGTCTTAACCAGTGGATCAGAAGCCTGCGCAGGATGAACTGGCGGCCCCGGCCCAGGTCTGTCGTGTGTTCTACTCACTTCACAGAGGACTGCTTTGAGCACTCAGAAGGCTTGGTTTGTCTCAAACCTTATGCAGTTCCCACCCTGCTCCTCTGTACCTCACAGGTAGTTTACGCTACTAAGTCTGATTTACATGATATACTTCTAACTCTTAACTGGACGATATGAGAAATCTAACTGAACAAAGTATAGTTTCAGATTGTGACACTGTTCACGCTCTTGGACGTCCGATTAGAAATCGAAAAGAACTTAAATGCTTCTATTACGCCATACATGAATTAGACACCATCCCAAAAATTTGTCTTTCAAATCCATATCCATTTCATGTAACGTTCAGCTGTTGTGTAGCCGTCTGATACGTTGACACTTACAGTGACACGCAGTGACAAAGGGACCAGAAATCATTCATTTTCAATTAGAGCAGGTGACTTCCGGTGACATGAGCAACAGCAAACTTTGTTGAATAAAAGTGAACTTTATGGAAATATGAGATGAAGTCGTGCAGTGATCGGAGTAAAGACAGAAGAGCGCACGTTATTCGTGGCACACGGTGCTTTTGAATTTTAGATGCAAAGACAAAATCTTCCTCTGGAATGATTCATTTTAGCAGCAAGAAAGCTGATTTAGAATGCAGGTTGCTCCACCCACTAATAAACATTATTACTATGGCAACCAGTACAAGGAACGACTACCAACGACTTCATAGTACAATGTCTAGAGACTTGCAGCGATACAATCATTGCATGTGTGAACGTTGCTTTACTCTCCATTATATCATTTATGAGTTGATTGAGTACACAGTTGTTTCTTCACAGGATAAGGAAGATTTTTCACAAGGTATGACTGAAGGAGGCGGTTCTTCAGAGGTGACAGACGGCTCAAGTACCCAGCATGCTTTTTTCTCAAAGTATGATGCAGTTGAGAAATATCTAAAAGGGAAAGGCTATCCACCTGGACTCACCTCTGTGGAGAAAAACACCTTCAGGAGACTCTGCTCAAGATTCGCCATCCATGGTGACGACTCGATAGCTCTGATCAGAATAAGCTGTTTTCTTGATGTTTAGTCAACAAACTGACATTTGGAGGGAAAAAAGTGAGACTAAGCTCTAAATATTTCTTATCCAAATGTCAAATCCTAACATAAATCTAAAACGTTATAATTATGATTACTTTGTCTGATAAAGCATTTCTTGATAAAGAAGAAAAATTCATATACTGTACTGTATGTAATAATATATGCCGTTTAATTAAGAGCTATAAAAAGGAATATTATATTATATATAATAATCCTCCATTACCAGAACATGTTAAATACATGATAGATAAATTATTACTTCTATTCACACATTATTTGCTAGAAATGGGCACTTACATGTTTTCTAGATAAAGTAAAAGTCATTTTGATTAAAATGAATCAACCAAGGAGTTTGTAATATAACTCACTAAAAGTTCATATTCTATTGCATTGCCTTTGTTGTAAATCTTTGTGGATGATCAAAACACTGTATTTAATCAACGATAGACAGCCTGGGCACTCCATAGTCTAAACATAGCTTGAAAAGTCTTAAAATACTATAAAAAAACAACTCTTATACTGAGACAGGGGGCACGGTGGCTTAGTGATTAGCACGTTCGCCTCACACCTCCAGGGTTAGGGGTTCGATGCCCGCCTCCACCTTGTGTGTGTGGAGTTTGCATGTTCTCCCCGTGCCTCGGGGGTTTCCTCCGGGTACTCTGGTTTCCTCCCCCAGTCCAAAGACATGCATGGTAGGTTGATTGGTATCTCTGGATAATTGTCCGTAGTGTGTGATTGCGTGAGTGAATGAGAGTGTGTATGTGTGTGCCCTGTGATGGGTTGGCACTCCGTCCAGGGTGTATCCTGCCTTGATGCCCGATGACGCCTGAGATAGGCACAGACTCCCCGTGACCCGAGGTAGTTCGGATAAGCGGTAGAAGATGAGTGAGATGAGTGAGTGTACTGAGACATACATGCAAAGGACATTTGCAGTACCATCTTGCTTTAATCTGAAATAAGAGAAAAATAGAAAAAAATAAACAATTGCAAAAACCAATCTTAAATGATTAAATCATGTATCGCCATATAATCATTGGAAACATTTTTTTATCTTGGATGAGTCTAAAATAATCCATTAAAGCAAGCTTAAATTTTCCTAGCTTATTTACATGCTATATCCACTAGACAGGTTATTATCCATATCTGTATCCAACAGTAAGGATCGACCTGACGCATGCAAGATTTTAGTTTTTTTTTGTGTACACAGTTATATACATTATGCAACTTGATATAGTGAAATGAAATCGCTTCTCCTAGACACTCCTCCTAGACTGTGTATATAAATAAACTAATTTAAGCACCTAAATTAAAAGAAAATTGCAATAAAGATAATAAATAAAAGAGGTAATAGAATGTATATGCAATATGTTTACACGTTACATGTAGTAGCATGATGTACAATTATGTTACATGTAGTAAAGGTCCAGAATGTACAAACGTTACAGTATAGAAAGTCATATGTTAATAATGTTGATATGTAATACAAATCATGTCAAATGTAGGCACTGGTCTTAAGAGGACCCTTTTCTTTTCTTGTTCTGGAAGGTTACTGTAGTGCTAATAGATCACTTCTGTCTGTTTCAGATGGCTTCCTGTTCTATTTGTCAGGCAGAGGCACTCAGAAACACGGGAGGCGCAGGGTGGTGAGGAGCAGAGAGGAGGTGCACTCAACTCTCACCATCTATCACAATGACATGAACCATCTAGAACTAGAGAAGTGTTTGAAGCTCATCTCTCAGCACTTCTTCTGGGGCTCCATGAGGGCAGATGTTGCTCTGTGGATTCAGCGCTGCCTCCCGTGTTCCAGCTCTGACAAAGAACATGGCGTAGATTCCAGTGTCTCTACTGTACATCCAGAGCCTTTAGAGAAAATTCTGGATACAAACAGGTAGCCAACATAATATGTTGAATGATTTTTTTTTGATCGCAGAAATAAACACAAAATCAAAATCCTATAAGTATGTTATAATAAGTTTTCCACAAAAAAACACTGAAATTCTTTTCACAATTAAAACAAATTTCACAAATCACAAAACTTCACAAAATCCTGTACTTAATTATATTATTATTATTATTATTATTATTATTATTATTATTATTATTATTGCAGTATCAGTAGTGTTACTCTTATGGCTTTTTATTAGGTCATGATGCTGTTAAAATTGCATGCACGAAATTTCTGTCTGACATTATTGCTCTGTTGCATTTCCTCTCTTTGATTTAGTCAAGCACTGATAAATGGTGTTCTGACAACTGAAAAAGACCTACAGCTGTCAATCACGGAGTTGGCTATTCCGCAGTGTCTAATCATCACCACGCCTGAGATCCTTACTCCAACTCAACCTCACAGCACCTCTGCTGCTGATGAAACAATCCTTGGATTAACTGACTCTGTAACAAGGTAAACATTCTGCATAACATTCCATAACATTCTAAGACCATTATATTCTAAGACCATAACATTGGAAGTTCATAACGTTTTGACACCGTAACATTCTAAGACCTTAAAATTCTAAGACTATTTTATCATTTGGTTGAAAATTTTAAATGCATTCAGACGCATAATGACCAGAACATCAAGGTGTCTTTTGATTGGACGTGTTTCTGGCTGAAAACCCCTGAAATTGATCTGCTTCACTCTCTTAGTTTCAGTGGAATACTCAGCGGTGCCATTAGTTCTTATCAGCTGCTTGAGGGTTCAGCACTTGAGCAGAGAAAGAACAGCATGAGTGCCAGGACTGTGGTTCAACAGTGTACTCATGCCTTACTACAGGTTAAGCCTCAGACATCTGATGCAGACTCTGAATGGGTCGAGGTATTTTATTTTTATTTGCTTTAACAGCTTTTCACATTATGTTTTACATACACTTGTACATGTTAAAATGGGTGATAATGGGCTGATCTCCTCATTACAGATTCGTGATGGAATTGTCATCTACGTATGCTTTTATAAAGGTGCTACTGAGAAAATCATTCCTAAAATGGGTAAGTATAGTGACATTAATGACAGTATTACTTAATAATACACCACATTAAAAATGGCTTGGTGCATTTTTTATGCAAAATCATTGGCCCTCATTTGTCAATCCAAAAGTTTAAGAAATGCTGGTTTTATTAAGGGGGGACATAGTGGTTTAGTGGTTAGTGGTTGAAACTCTGGGATTTGGGGTTCGATTCCTACCTCCCTGTCATGTGTATGGGGTTTGTTCTCCCTGTGATTTGAGGGTTTCCTCCCCAGTCCAAAGACATGCGTTATAGACTGACTGGTATCTCTGAAATGTCTATAGTCTGTGAATAGATGTGTGTGTGTGAGAGATTCTACCCTGTGTGATTGGCACTCTGTCCATGATGTTCCCCCACCTTGTGCCCCGAGTACCCTGGGATAGACTCCAGATTTGCCATGACCCTGTGATGGATAAGCATGACATTAGATGGATGGATGGATGGATGGATGGCAAATATTAGTGTGCATCTGCTCATTTGCATGTAAAGATAATCATTAAAGGTCAACTGCACAGACGGCTTGACAAATGAAGAATAGTTGTTCAAATGCTCATCAACATTCTAGAAAATATCAATAATATTTTATTTTATTAAAATTTGACA
Organism: Tachysurus vachellii; assembly: GCF_030014155.1. NCBI lineage: Eukaryota > Metazoa > Chordata > Actinopteri > Siluriformes > Bagridae > Tachysurus > Tachysurus vachellii. Next base: position 19,272,106 of record NC_083469.1, read on the forward strand.
AATAATTAATCTGCATTTCTATCTTAATGTTAATGAATATTAACTCTTTTAAAATATTAATAATCATATAATACATAATAAAATGTTATGTAAGTATAATACAAATATTAGATTGTTATTATTAATTTATTGTTAATATTAAGTAATTAAATCATATTATTAATTAAAAATATCTTCTAGTAAATATTACTGTGTAAAATGCTGACTATTTATTTGTATAATAAAATAAAAAAGTATTATTTTGAGCTTCCAGATGACTGGGAAACATCAGAAGTGATCAGGGAGCCAGGTAGGAAGGTGCTCGGTGTGTCATCTGGAAGGAGAAAGAAGATAAGGAAACATGGTGGTGGAACGAGGAAGCACAGGAGAGCATTCAGAGGAAGAGGCTAGCTCAAAAGAACTGGGATGTAGAAAGGATTAAAGGAAATAGACAGTATTACAAGGAATCGCAGCACAGAGTGAAGAGGGACGTGTCAATTTCCAAACAGAAAGCAAAAGATGAGTTGTTTGCCAGATTAGACACAATGGAAGGTGAGAAAGACTTGAACAGATTAGCAAGACAGAAAGATAGAGATGGGAATGATGTGCAACAGATAAGGATGATTAAAGATAGTGATGGAAAGGTGCTAACAGGCAAGGAGAGAGTGCAGAGAAGATGGAAGGAATATTTTGAGGAGCTGATGAATAAGTATAATGAGAAGGAAAGACAGGAGGAAGAGGTGAATATCGTAGAGCAGGAAATAGCAAAGATTTGAAAGGATGAGGTAAGGAAGGCTCTGAGGCGAATCAAGAGAGGAAAGGCTGGTGTTCCAGATGACATACCTGTGAAGGTGTGGAAGTGTCTAGGAGAGACAGCAGTGGAGTTTTTATCTAGAATGTTCAACAGGATTTTAGAGAGTGAGAAGATGCCTGAGGAATGGAGGAGAGGTGTTCTAGTGCCGATCTTTAAGAACAAGGGCGATGTGCAGAATTGTAGCAACTACATAAAGTTGATGAGCCACACAATGAAGCTATGGGAAAGAGTAGCAGAAGCTAGGCTAAGAAAGGAAGTGGAGGCTTCATGCCCAGAAAGAGCACTACTGATGCAATTTTTGCTCTGAGAATGTTAATGGAGAAGTACAGAGATGGCCAGAAGGAGATGCACTGCGTCTTTGTGGATTTAGAGACAGTGTCAGAGAGAGGAGCTATGGTACTGTATGAGGATGTCAGGAGTGGCAGAGAAGTACGTCAGAGTAGTACAGGATATGTATGTAAGGAGTATGATAGCAGTGAGATGTGCTGTAGGTCAAACAGAGGAGTTCAAGGTGAATGTGAGGGTACATCAAGGATGGGCTTTAAGCCCCTTTGCTATGTTGATGGACAGGTTGGCAGATAGGAATCTCCGTGGACATTGATGTTTGCGGATGACACTGTGTCAGGAATGTTGTGTGACAGAAAAGTGTCAGCAGGAATTAAAGGAAAGGTGTACAGGACAGTAGTAAGGCCAGCTATGCTGTATGGGTTAACAACTGTAACAGTGAGGAACAGACATGAGACAGAGATGGAGGTAGCAGAGATGGACAGGATTTAGAAAGATCACATCAGAGGGACAGCTCAGGTTGGCTGTTTTGGGGACAGAGAGGTCAGAGAGGATAGATTGAGATGGTTTGGGCATGTACAGAGGAGGGAGACGGTTATATTGGTACAAGGATGTTGGAGATGGAGCTGCCTGGTAAAAGGTCAAGAGGAAGAAAAAAGAGGAGATATATGGATGTGTTGAAAGAGGATATGAAGGTAATTGGTGCAAGAGTAAAGGATGCTGAGGGAAGAGTTAGGTGGAAACAGCTGATTTTTGTGGCAAGACCCTAACGGGAAAAGCTGGAATTACAAGAAGAAGATTATTTTCATACTTTATTTTCATGGCTTTAAAGCAATAATAAGAGTTTAGTCGTACAAAGGTGGTAAGAAGATATTACTTATTTTAAACAGTGTTCATTTTGTTCATATTCAGAGTGTACTTTTAAAGGTTATTGTTTATCAACCTTTTAGTGTATGGTATTGATGGTTCATACTGAATCTTGCCACTTTGTGTTATGTGGAATGTGTAATTATGTCATAAGCTGGCATCCAGAATGTTTAATGTAATGTTTTCTTCACAGTAAACACCTTGCTCAATGCAGCGTTCATTCCTGTGAGTACGGACAGGCATGTATCCATCATGGAGCTTCCGGGGAATGTGATGATCATTCCCCAAGACACCATGACTGGTGTAGTTAAAGGCAGCAGTGTGCAGCACCATGATGCCATTGAAAGCTGGAAAGGCCTTCATTTCTATGAACAATTTGTCACTCAGTGTGAGAATGAGTTGGCTACATCAGCGAAGTGCACCGAGGCTGAGGTGGTCGTCAGGCATGGAGTGTATGGAAGCATGCAAACTTTATACCTTAACAGCAATGCACCTCTTACTCATGTACTCGAGTTTTAATCGAGAGTTCACATTTCAAAAGCTTTCTTAACATGTTCATACAGAATGTAGAGTTTTATCTGTTACTACTGGTTATTTTGAAATGTTTAACTGAGGTACAGTATATTTTGAGATGTTTACTTAACCTGAAAATAAATTGTTTACATAGACAGACAGATTTAAGCAATTTTCTGACGTATGTTAGTTTTCCAATTTTTTACCATTTTTATGTAGCAGTGACTTTCTATAAATTATTATTATTTTATTATTAAAATGTTATTAAATAATGAATATGGGATTAAAGTACAGACAATCATCTTTACATTTACCTTTAGTTTAAGGGTATTTATATCCAAATCAGGTAAAGGATGTAGTAAATATGGCACTCATATATAGTCCACCATACACTTTTTTAAGAAAGAAAGAAACCTAAATTAATTGGACGCACTAAAATATTAATTGTGATTTAAATACTCTGAAACCATACAGTTCTGTAAGCTCTCACAATATTTTGAGGTGACATCCTTAGTATCCTTGGCAGTTCCTTCCGGTCTCCATTTCTCCTTTTCTCTTCTATCATTCTGGTAGAAGTTGATCTTTGTTTTTTTAATTTAATCCTCCTATTTTGTGTAACTTAGCCTTTCTATGTACCCAATCAGGGGCGTAGATTACGCGGGGGACGCGGGGGACATGTCCCCCTCACTTTTTATAAAAAGTAAATTCGTCCCCCTCACTTTTTTAGTGGAGAGTTGTGTTCACCACATGTTGAGGTTTTAATGGAGCAATGTATATAAATGCAGTGATTTAAAATTCAAAGAGACAAGAAAGTTTAAGATAGACATTTCGTCCCCCCACTTTTTAAATGATGGCAACGCTCCTGTACCCAATAGTTGACTGGTGATTTTACTCTGATAGCTTTCTCTCTCTGATGGGTTTGTTTTAATATTTCAGCCTAATGATGGCTTTTGCTCACAGCGATTGATTCTGATGCAAATCCACTCCCGACCTGCTTATGAAAAAATAAAGTGCTGTAATTCTTGCACCCTTAATTCTGGAATTTTTGATGTATATAACCTAAAAATCCAAGCATTGTCTTGAATTAAAGTATGTTGTCTTTTAACTTAATTAAACTTGATTAAACAACTGAAATAAAAATAACATTGTCCATGTCCACATATTTAGGATTCTGGCTGTATGCCCCACACACACACACCAGGGCTGTCAAGTGTCACACATTGAGAGTGACAGTCACGTGCTCCCGACACACATCGTATTTCTCACACAGAAAAACTTTTTGACTATTTATCATATATTTAATAAGCCGCAGCGCCCAAAATGTATCAGTCCGCACCGCTGTCTCTATGGAACCGCGCAGGAATCAAGCGCATTCTCTGTCGAGCCTGACACTTATCAGCCAATCAAAAGAAAGAGGCTACACAATAGCCAATCAGAAAATAGCATCTATGTAAGATTTAATGCAACAACCAATGAAAGAAAAACATTCATTAGAGAGGGTATTTTCGATGGTCGGTTTGAACAAAACCTCAACACGAAACATCTTGTCTCTGGACGGGACATTGTCCTCAATCATGACCCTAAAAATGGCTGGGCTTGAGCCGAACTGTTTTAAATGGGAGCAACATTACAAATGATAAAGGAGTCCAAAAAGGCAACAAACTGGGGGTTGGAGATGTCACGCTTGCCTGTCTTCAAGACTTGAGAGCCCTGCGCGCGCGCACACACACACACACAGTCTTAACTGTTAATCTTTATAATATTGACCTGATGTATGAGCGATACTGTGCTTGCAATGTCTCCAAATGTTTCCGATTTAAATAGTAAATTTATGGACTGATAATAAGGAATTGACTGATGATAACTTTCTCGCTAATTCCATAGTTGGCCGCCAGGTGGCGATGTTAATGTCCAGGTTATGGAGCTGTATCACTCGCAGAAGAAGAACTTGTAGTAGAAGTTAAACGCGAATCCTCCTGGATAGTAAACACAGCAGGTTTCGGCTATGCAGATGCATTTCTGCCATGTTTATTGCTCATATGCTTTATTCGACCGTCTACTGGAGCTTTAATTGAGATGAAATGAGATTAATTTTTGTGGCAGCTCCAGCACTACAAAGCTGACTGGGTTAACCGACCGCTCGTTAGTCTTTTCTTTAACATTAATACCTCTCTGCATCATTTTCCATCTCTCAACCTGATGGAAGAAAGTTTCAGGGAAGATCAGAATGGCGTTCGGAGCGTTGTACGGAACCGGAGTTCGTGCACGCGCACGGAGAAGGCGCGCGCCCGTGGCACACATGAACGCGCGCACGTTCACGCTTCAGACTCCTACAGACGGTCCTGTTTAAACGGATCGTCTCCAAGTTTGTCCATGAGCCGTTATAACCGCAGTGATGTCTGGTCAGTGTGTCCTGTGCTCACAGTGCTGCTTCTGTCCGTGTGCACCCGCTTCTACAAGCTCCCTGAGCCGCCGCACGTGTGGTGAGGAAAAGGAAATTATTACTATTTTAGAATATGCGTTTTTTTATTTTATTTTATTTTAGATCAGAACTAATTTGTGGCTCGTTTACAGCTGGGATGAGACCCACTTTGGGAAGATGGGCAGCTATTATATTAACCGCACCTTTTTCTTTGATGTTCATCCTCCACTTGGCAAGGTACAGTGTACTGAGCTTTACCTGTCTGTAAACTTCACACACCTTCATGTACATTTCATCTCAATCACCATTTTATCGTGTCTATCAGAATCAGGTTTAATGGCCAAGTGTATTGACACACACAAGGAATTGGGTTCTGTTTGTGACTCTCAAAAGGACAGACATAAATAACACTATACTACTCAAGACACTACAGACCAGGCAAGACAAGACACTACAGACCAGGCAAGACAAGACACTACAGACCAGGCAAGACAAGACACTACAGACCAGGCAAGACAAGACACTACAGACCAGGCAAGACAAGACACTACAGACAAAACAGAATATACAGACTATACAAGACAATACAGACTGAAATAACTTAAATCAAGCTCCACTACATCCTTTGTTTCAAATATCACACTCTTAGTTAAGAGACTGGGAACAGCAAAAATTCAAAAGCAGGTGATTATTTTTTTTTTCCAAATGTAACCCAGATCATTAGTAATACATTGGATTATTAACATGTTGAGGGGTCCACAGATTAAAAAACATCCAATCGATATTCCTGTATTTTCCTGTACAGAGGTCCTGATGCTGATGAAATACTAGAGGAGGAAGAAGGAAGCAGATGTGTATAATATAGGATTCAGTACATAGTGCTTAAAAACCCCAACTGCATTGTTGTAGTAATATTATCATCATACACACACAATCATTCCTACTGTGAATGAAATCACTTGCCTTAACTGTTCAGCTATTTAATAATTAATAATATTTAACAATCCTATGAGTGTAAACATAAGTGTGTACAATGGGCTAGTTCAGGAACAGGACGGTTTGGGTTAATAACTATATTTTTGTTTTCGGAGATCAGATGCTGATTGGCCTAGCAGGATACCTGACCGGTTACGACGGCACCTTTCCTTTCATTAAACCAGGGGACAAATATGAGCATCACAACTACTTGGGGATGAGAGGGGTAAATATTGTCTTATCACTTATGTGCCTAATGGTTTAATGTTATTTACTAATAATAATAATTGAGTCTGTACATGTGAAGACTTGGATAAGGTTATAGTTGTATGGTGTGATCTTTTGTGGTGTTCAGTCACTGCTTGACTCCCTTGTTCGTTCAGTTCTGCGCAGCTCTCGGCTCCTGTCTGCCTCCTTTTGCTTTCTTGGTGGTCTGGGAGCTGTCTCGTTCTACTACAGCTGCTCTCATAGCGGCTTACCTTCTCATTTTCGGTACGTGTGATGAAGTGATGGATGCAATGTAAATATATCTGAAACAAACACATACCAAAAAATGCTGTGTAACATTACAATTTGTGACCGCTTTCCTTTAGACACTGGATGTATCACCCTCTCGCAGTACATCCTGCTCGATCCCATCCTCATGTTCTTTATTATGGGAGCTGTTCTGAGCATGGTCAAATTCAAACAGGAAAGAAACAGGTAGGCCAACACCCAATAAGCCTTGACTTAATTCTGCACATTCTGCACACTACACTTAATTCTATTTGTTTCTCATTGAATTGTTTTCAAATTTGGGTTATTACCCAGTTGCAAAGTTGCTTTAGAAATTTAAAGAGATAACGATAGCCAGGTAATGGCTAACTAGTTGCATTAACGTCTATTTAGTCATGTTTTGGAGGGTTCGGGGAAAGAGGAAAATGAAGGCAGGCTTTGAAATCACAACCTGATTTTCCTTTTAACTTTATTGCTCGCTTTTCAGCACCAACGTGTAAAATATATATGCACACGCACAGGTCTGTGTGTTCATCTCTTTCTCGTCTCCCCTTCTTTATCCCTGATGCGTCTCACTGTAACAGAACAGTCATTAATAAAAATCAGCACAGGTTTGTGTTCCTTACCACTCGTGTCCCTCGTCTCCTTCCTCCAATCGTAAACCAACGCTTGACTCCACCTCATTTCTGCACTTAACTGTATGCGTGTTTCAGTGTTCACGTTTGATAGTTTCTTTTAAATGTAAACCATATTTTAGCTAGGTAGCTAGAGTTAGTGGGCTAGCTTATACCTTTTGGCCAACAAATTTACACCTGCCTTCAACCTCTTGTGAGCTTGCAATAATATTTGGCAAATTCTAGCAAAAATGTTTAAGACTATTTTCATGTAGATTTTGCTTTAAAGTTTGGATTGTTGACACACCATTTATTTATTTGTTTAAATTTATTCTTGATTGTATTCCTGATTGTGTAATATCTAGATTAATTGAAACTTTTATTTTAAAATTATTAATGTTAGAACTGTAATGTGGCTCAGGACTGAATAATAGTTTTATATAAATTATGAGATAGAAATATAGTTATGCACATTAATCGTTTTGTATAAAATGACCAGCATTTGGAGACTAAAAAAGCTATTCTTCCTCTCCAGGTCCTGTACAGACCGTGTATGCCTCACTTTGCTCATAATATTTTCCTTTCTGAAAATTTCACTCTGTAATGTTACCATATTTTGTATCGTGCTCTAGACCCTTCAGCTGGTCCTGGTGGCTGTGGCTGCTTCTGACAGGAGTGAACCTCGCTGGCTCTCTAGGGGTGAAGTTTGTAGGGCTGTTTGTCATCTTACTAGTGGGCATCAATACTGCTTGGGACCTCTGGAAACTGCTGGGAGATATTAGTCTCTCTCTGGTATGGACAAAGACAATGTTTATGATTAGACATGTTGAAATGCTCAGCCTTGGAGTTTACATCCAGTCCTCATTTCTCATCAGGTGGATTTTGCCAAGCACTTGGCTTCTAGAGTGTTTGGGTTGATAATGATTCCCTTGTTCCTGTACACTACAATATTTGCTGTTCATTTTGTCATCTTAAATAGAAGGTATGCAAACATCAGTGTTTTTGCTCTAGTCATCATTTTTTAGAAAACTGACAGAGAATTTCAAATGCAAAAACTAAATCAAGGCTCCTGTTTCTTATATCTTACGTAGTGGTCCAGGAGACGGTTTCTTCAGCTCAGCTTTTCAGTCTCGCCTGACTGGAAACAACCTGCATAACGCCACCATGCCAGAATGTGAGTGTATTTGTCAGCTCTTTGTCCATAGACTTCAATCAGTCGTGTGTCGCATACTGATTCTCATCTCTTAATAGTGTTAATTTCGTCAGACGAGACGAAATATGTTCGTCAACAACCTTTTATTTCATGACTAAGACGAGACGATGACAAGACTGCACCACTGTCCAAAAACGCTGACTAAGACTAAATTAACATGCATTATTGTTGACGAAAAAAGACGAGACGAAAATGTTTTGTATAAAATAAAAACTAAGATAAAATCTCTCTTCATTTCCGTCTACAATTGTCTCTGCTTTTTCATCAGCTGTTACGCCTTTAAAATATTCAGAACGAGTTCGCAGCTTCGGGCTGTTTAGTGTGTGCGTAGAAAGAATTCGTCCACCCGCCGCTCAAAAAAAAAAAAAATTTAAAATCCTGAGCGCAAGTCCACCGTCTAGGCTTTTTGTATTAAATTATATTTCCTGTCGCTGCACAGGCTCTTTTATTGTACATGACAGCTTATGTCCCGATGACCGGTCTTTGCATTACGATTAAAAGCAGTATCAATAAAGTAAAAAATGTGATGTGCGGTCAAGTTCGAGTGAAACATATGTGAAAAAACTTTTTTTACTGAAATGTTTATCAGTAATATTCTCAGTAATAATGTGTTATTTTAAAAAAGACTACAATTTTTTGACTAAAACTAGACTAAAATGACGAGACTTTTAGTCGACTAAAACTTGACTAACAAAAAAAGATATGTGAATGACTAAATATGACTAAAACTAACAAGGACATTTGGCACAAGACTAAGACTAAATTAAAAATAGGTGACGAAATTAACACTATCTCTTAACTCGAGATGCCAAACAGTGTCTAAACCCTAATAAAGTTTAGGGTTACAGAAGTCCATTCCTTGCCTTCAATCAAAACACTTTAGTTCCGAAAATGCTGTTTATATAAGGACTGATCTGTTTGGACCAACTACATATTATGGCAAAGATAATATCCCAATATGTTTTTATCCCAAATACATCATCTATTAATTTATATACCGTTACATCCCAAATATTTCATGTCCCAATACCGGCACATTTCAGATGCGTCATATCCCGAGTATATCATATCCCTATCTCTATGCAATCACATCCCAATACCACCACATACCTATTATTATTATTATTATTATTATTATTATTATTATTATTATTATCATGTCCCCACAATATAATATCGCAAGGCATTTTCATAATGCCTCATTTAATGTATATATCATTTTATATATATATACCCTATAAGGCTAATAGTCTGTGGACAGACATCACACCCATATGTGCTTTGTGAAACATACCATTACAGACATAGTCTCTCTTTGTTATTAGAATAACCTCTAATCCTGTCTGAAGGCTTTTTACTAGATTTTAGAACTTGTGCTCATGCAGCCAGAAGAGCATTAATGATGTCCAGAGTTTGGTGTTCCAGTTTATCCTAAAGGTGTTCAGTAGGGTTGAGAACAGGCCACTTGAGTTCATTTAATGTCATGCTGGAACAGGTTTGGGCCTCTTCGCTGCAGTGAAGGAAAATCGTAATGCTACATCATTCTAGACTTTTATGTGCTCCATAAAGTGCTAACAAAATAAATAGATTGATCTAACAAAAGTTAGTAAATATGTTTGTCCAGCATTTATAATAATTAAAAAAAATTCAAATGGAAAAGGCAGGACAACTTCTATGATGCCCCAGGTTTCTTAGAGGACACGCGTGTTAGCCATTTGACCAAATGACCCAAAATGACTTTTCAACCCTCTAAATTTCTCCCAGTCCACAGAAAATGGACCAAAAATGCCAAAGTTAAAAATGGACCATTGCCCACTTACCTCAAAGCTCTTGTCACTCTCCACATTGCACCAGACTCCTTCAGAGCATGTGCTCAACTGGTCCCATAAAGTACATGGCAGCTTTGCATCCAGACTCTTCTCTGTCCTTGTAACTGGCTGTCTTCAAACGACGGTTAAAGACCTATCTCTTCCTGAAATACTTACAACAGCACAGAGTTTTAGACTGATGGTATTCATAGTAGAGGTCTTCACGGGTCCACTTAGATGGTGTTCGGGTCTAAAAGTTTCACGTGTGCCTCGGACACGGGTCGAGTATAATAATAGCGAGGCCAAGACTGCTTGCGACATGTGGCTGGCGACGTGTGGCTGGCGGTAAGCTAATTTTCGTTGAAACAGACCAGTCAATCAATTTTGAATCCGCGCTGTAGCGGTTACTTTAGTGTAGAGTTATGCAACATTCGGGTCCAGTCGGGTTAAAAAAAAATGCCGTCAGGTCGGACTCGGGTCTAATTTTTTCGGGTTTGTCTCGTGTCGGGTCTTTCTTAAAAAAAAAAATTATGCACGTCGGGTTCGGGTAAAAAGTGATTCGGGTCACTTCGGGTCAGGTACATTTTTTTTAGACCCGAGAAGACCTCTAATTCATTCAGTATTTTATCAATATATTGATTCCATAACTTTATATTGCCCAGTAATACTTCCTTACGTCATGTTATTATTTTGAACAACCCCTTTATACTCAGATACTCTTTCAATATAAGAGCCAATGAAATTACATTTTTTTGTTCTTAGAAAAGGATGTAACTTACTTCTTCCTACAAACAGACTTAGCATATGGCTCAGCAATAACAGTGAAGAACCTGCGAATAGCTGGAGGATATCTTCATTCCCACTGGCACCTGTATCCAGAGGGGGTCGGAGCCCAACAGCAACAGGTCAGACGATACTGCCTCACACAGCTTTTAATTATACACACTCATAAATGTACATAATATTGATTACAGTACTTTTCAGTTTTGAATGTAGAAGTACGTGAAGTATATTTGTTCGTATAATATAGGGCCATAACACATACTCTGAAATTACAACTGAGAACTCAATCATTAAAGAATTTTTATTATTATTATTATTATTACATTGAGATATTAAAGCCTAAATTTTGTTTTTGTTAATGGATGATTGTAACGTAGCTGTAACAAATGACATAAATTCTTGAATGATTTTTGAATGAACAATTTAGTTACTATTGATATTTATTTATTTTACTGAATTAGCTATTTTTAATCTCTCCAACTTGTCTCCCTTTTTAGTAAGACATGGTAATGTTACAGATACTGGAGTATTTTGTTCAGGAAAGCCAAGCATTTCAATTTTATTTTACATAAAGTTTAATCATTTGTTATACAGATATATTAAAATAGGAGGTTTATTCGTATAACACTTATACGTAGCATTCGTCTAAAAAGAAAACAGAAACCCATAACAAAACCCATTCCTTATATATTCACATTGATTTCCATCTAAATTGGTAGCTAGCTCCTTTTATATAATCAATATTAAGACTAGCTAATAATACCCAGTCTCGCATTTCTGCTTTAATAGGTCACAGCTTATCTGCACAAAGACTTTAATAATCTGTGGCTCGTCAAGAGACCTGATGATGATGGTGAGGGGAAATCTGGATGTTCCTACGATCTTATTTCTGACACCAGTTGCATGTGGTTGTGAAGATTGTGTGAGGGTTTTTTTTTCCTCCCCACTTTAGATCCCTCAGCGAGTCCCGAGCTCATCCGACACGGTGACATCATTCGGTTGGAGCACAAAGAGTGAGTATGTTTATGATTGGGTTTGAAGTGTCTCTTTTATTGACTTGTGGATGTGGAAATTCTCCTAAATATTAGGAGCTCACCATTACAGTTATGTCACCATTATATTTTTGGTTTTTAGAGTGTTAAAAGTTTTATTTCTTTTTTTTTAATGCCTGAAATAATGTTCTGTGATTATGACGAGCTCAAGATATTTTCATGTTTTGTTCAATGACATAAAATACGTCAGTAATATGATTTATTTATTTTTTTTATGTCTTTTACGTGTCTGGAAAAAGTCAACAGAGGAGAGCTTTTAGTATTTTTATCTGATTTATCTCTATATAACTCAGTTCAGAACATGAGGAATTTTGGACAATAAATGTCATCAACATATCGTCGCTGTGGGGTGGAAACCTCGTATGTCCAAATTTGGTCAATTTCATATTTTTTCACATATCGATGCTATTGGTCAGTCCCCACGTGGGTCTGTTATTTTTACAAGTTATTAACCAATCTAAAGTCTTGAAAATAGCTCGAGCGCAAATCTCATAACTCCATTGGACACTTCAACTGTCCACCTCTTCCTCACTCCGCGGGAGAGCTTCGCGGCATATTTCTCCTCTAGAAGAGTCGCAACGAATCAACACGTCTTCTGAGGTAAATGTCTTCAAAACACTGGGCGCAAAGAAAAAAAATCTTGACCCCCGCTAGTTCTGGTGCTCGTCTGAGGACAGGAATTTAGCGCGAGACAATCCACTGCAACACGGACTAAATCCTGTGCACTGCAGATAAGGTACGGCGTTTTTTTAATTTCCTGAAAAATAACGGTTTTGGAGATACGAGGATTCCGCCCGAGAGCGACGATATGTTTATGGTATAAATATTGGAGGGGGTGTAATTGCTAGTTCTGATTATTTGGGGGAGCAACCCATCACCCGTGACCATCACAGACCCCAATCTCCTATGGAAATGATGTCCTTGCTTGATACAGATAGGCTGTGTGAGTAAACAGTGTGAGCGAGAAAGAAATCAGCCACATCCTCCACTTCATACCATAGTCTGTATTTTGACTGATGATTATCTGCTGCTGCAGTAATCAAGCTTACAGGAGGCCAAAACTCTGAGAATTATTTGTGTTTTTTTCTCGAAAGAGAATGAGGTATTAGCCCTTATAACATTTAGCCCTGATTGTGTGGTCGAGTTATTGTTGCCTTGAAGAGCAGCATCGCAATCCTATGGCATATTGTTTTTTCTAATGGATATAACAAGCTAAAGAAAAAACCTCAAGCGATATATCCAATCCACAAGAATGATTATAAACCGTCTTTTTTTTTTGTCAGGACCTCACGCAACCTGCACAGTCACTTTCATGAAGCACCACTGACTAAGAAGCACCTTCAAGTCACAGGCTATGGCATTGTGAGTATCATGCTGTGTTTCTGTGTCCACCAAAGATCATCAAAAAAAAAGGCTTATTTTGCTCACTGTGCAGTTAAAGGATGCAAATAACACAACGGTAATTGGTTCGTAGATTCCATTTTCTTCAGGCCACATTACCACGATTCTCTTTAATAGATACCTGTGCAGAAGGAATATCGCTAGAGATCCTAAACATAACCTGCTCTCTTTTTTTTTTTTCTAGAATGGTACAGGCGATCCCAATGATCTCTGGCAGGTGGAGGTGTGTGGAGGAAAGAAAGGTGACCCGGTGAAGGTGTTGCGTAGTAAAGTGCGCTTCCTGCATCGTTCAACTGGCTGTGTGCTCTATTCCTCAGGCAAGATGCTCCCGAAATGGTAAGAACCTCTCAGACTGCGGTGACGTGTCCTTTATGCCCTAAACGTCCATTTGTACGTCTGGGTATAAATTGTCTGTTCTCCACAACTGTGATGTAAAACTGCAGTGCTGTACTTCAAGCTGATTGGTGGATCAAATAAGTGCATTCAAGAGCATCTGCGATAAAGCAGTTCACTGTAATTTCATGTAAATTCCATGTAAAGCTGGGTAATATTACATCTATATCTAAGATCAATATCAAATTTTGTAACAGTAGCTACTGCAGGGATTGCTTTAGCTGAAGTAATTCTATTAGTCCAGAAATAACACTAAGATAAATGGCTAAAAATCTATGAAGAATTCTGTATTAAATAATAATATTTATTACGAATCTCTCACATTTTTAAAGGGGCTGGGAGCAGGCAGAGGTGACATGTAGTCCATACTTAAAGGAAACTCCAAACTCCCAGTGGAACATTGAAGATCACATCAACCCCAAATGTAAGTCATAGCAGCTCATCCCTATCGATATGATGACTGTTTTTTATTTTTTTTTATTTTAGACCTGCAGCATAAAGTATGATTTCGTGTCTTCATAGTGCCCAACATCAGTTTGTGTGTGCTAAAGCCTTCCTTCCTGGAGATCCTACTTGAATCTCATGTTGTTATGATTAGGGTAAGCTCTATTGAAAAACTATTGAAATAGAAAAATCTCTTTTGGTATGTGTACATGCAACCGAATAATCTGTCGGTAATCATATTGAGTTCGATCTGGATGATCTGAATTAAAAGATTTGGTAGATCTGAAATAATCTGGTGATTAGGGGGAAAAATCTGTATGCTTTCTCAATCAGATTAAAAAACATCTTGTCCAGTGGTGAGAACGCAACGTCAGATACTCTTCGTGTCATGTTTGGACAATATACAGTATATAATGCACAAGTAAACCAAGTATTTGAATTGGATTGCACCGTTTACGGGACTGATAAAGGGAAGCATGTAAACATACCTATTGACACCAAGAAGCATCCTGATGCACATTGCTTGCTCTTGAACAACAGGGAAACAGTGGCCTAAAACCTAAAGACAATGAAGTTAACTCCAAACCCTGGCACTGGCCTATCAACTATCAGGTGACCTCCTTGTGTTACACTCAAATTACAACACTTTTCAAAGCACGATAACTAATACTAGTCATTTGAATGAATCTACTAAGAAATAATTCTTGTCACTTTTATGTGTAGGGCTTGAGATTTTCTGGAGTGAATGAAACAGAGTACCGTGTGTATCTTTTAGGGAACCCGGTGAGTATCCACTTTCCCCATCTCTCTCCTCTCAGTCTCTCTCTCTCTCTCTCTCTCTCTCTCAAATCCTGTATCCACAATCCTCTGGGACCCTGTTCATAATTACATTATTAGTTGCTGTTAATTATCACAATTATCAAAGCTATTAGTCTGTCTGTATGCTCAGTGGAATTAAATGGGTTTAATCCAAACATCAATAATTCAAAAACAAGTCAGGCTATAAATAAAAAATTTAAAGCCTATAAATAACGTCAACCAAAAGGCCTACTGTGTTCTGGTGGTAGAAGGATCAGGGATAAAATGCTCTGGATACAGTAAAGAGCCAGAATATTACCATGTGTCTCAATCAGCTCCCTAGTTCCCTAGGTTGTGAATAGGTGTATTTACACAAGTTAGGGAAAGTTGTAAAGACTCTGGAACATTGGTGACTCATTAGTGATTTGACTCTTCGGTGACACGACTACATACTCAAGCTGTAAAACTTCACCAGTGGCATTTATCAACAAAACAGCAGGGCCGATATCTTTGACATTTTTATGTTGTTTATTCACATTATGAAAAATAGCTAGTATATTTATTTTAAATCATTTAACACTCAAGTCGAAAGACTCAAGCTAAGCATATATAGAAAGACAAATAAAGCATGTATATAGTTATAAATAAACAAATAATATGTTTATAGTTGAAGTTGAATCCGTCTGCCAGATTTCCTTTTCTAGCTGAGAGGCTTCATGAACGACATTTGTTTGCGGTGCATTGTGGGATTATTTTACGGAGCAAACGTTCTGGTGTATCTGAAGGATTTTGCAATTGAAACAGTTATTAATTAGCAATTGTTAATGTTAAAATGCTAAACTCCATGATCAGTGCACTTAATAGTGAACTAAGGAGCTGATTGAGATGCACACACACCATTTATTTTACAGCTAATATCCCTAATTTCTAAATAATAGGCAGTTTTGTGAAACTGAGATAGAAAGAGGCATTATTTCATTCATACATGGATGAGTTTTTGAAGAACAGTAACTGAAGGATATTATATAAATTATTCTATTCCAAAGGCTTCAGGAAAGGTGTGTGACTCGGCTGCACTTTTCTGTCTGCCCTTCAGGTGATCTGGTGGCTGAATCTGTTCACTCTGGGTCTGTTTCTTGTCATGGTGTGTGTGTTTACTCTGGCCATACAGAGAGGAGCTAAACTCGAGGGAGGGAGGAAAGGTGAGCAAGAAATATTTCTGTTCAGGGGTTGTGGAAAATATTACCTTCTGAAGACAAATGAAAGTTAAACTCAAAGTGAAACAACTGACTTCCAAGTAATCAATTGATTTTTGTCACACTCTAATGGCTAAAGGGTTACATGTGGTGATATAGTTTACTGCACAGGGTTAGCGATGGGTTACTGGTAAACAGAAAACTGCATGCTTATTAGTTAAACAAGAAATATATGAATATGATTACAGCTAAATTGCTGAGCTGTAAAAGATGTAGGTACACAGACCATGTCAATGTGGCCTTGCGTCTGACACGGCGTGACTGTCACTTTAACTTTCGGTATCTTAAAGCAGCATAACTCCCAGGAACCTAGTTACTGTATGTGAACTATCTATATTATCTGATGATCTTTTATTGCTTTTCTGCTGTTCTGTTTGTTCAGCACGCTGTCAGGTTCTTCTAGAAGGTGGTGGAATGCTGTTCTTGGGATGGATGCTGCATTACATGCCCTTTTACATCATGGGGCGAATTCTCTACTACCACCACTACTTTCCTGCCATGCTCTTCAGCAGTATGCTTACAGGTAGAGAGAAACATTATTACATTATATTTATGCCATTTGGCAGGTGCCCTTAGTCAGAGCAGCTTGCATTTATCTCATTTATACAGTTCAGGAGTGGCAGCCTGGTGGTCTTGGGATTCAACCTTTAGATCAGTTGTCCAACCCGTTAAACACTGAGCTACCACTAACCGTAGTGAGATAGAGATAGACTTGTGGACCTGTGACCAGAGTTTAGTCCAGAGTTTGATCCAGTTAAATTCCTGATTCAGCTCCTCCTGTTGTTTTTAATATTTGTTTCACTCTTCTAGGAAGGAATTACACTAGATGTTGTAGTGTGGTTATGGGGAATTGCCCATTCAGCCACAAAAGACTTAGTGAGTTAAGGCACTGATCAGATACCAATGCCATATGCTTCCTCTGAAACAAGAGAACTGCATCTTTTTAAACTACTTCTTAAAGGGGGCAGAGTAACCAAGTAACAAAGCCCCGTCTGCTTCTTTCTGCCCCCTTCTATATGCATGAGCACAGAAAACGTATATGATTTGACTAGTGTGACTGTAATTCATATGGAGAGAGTGTAAAAGATTTTGCTACCTTCCTTCATTGAGAGTATGGCCGATTTTGCTCCATAGATGGCTCAAGTCAAGTCAGGAAGCTTTTATTGTCATTTCAGCCATATATAGCTGTTGCAGCACACAGTGAAATGGGACAACGTTTCTCCAGGAGCATGGTGCTACAGAAAACAAAGACAGAGCTAAGGACTTAGTAAGTAGTCCTAGCCACATAAAGTGCATCTGTGCAAACAGTGCAGGACAAAAGACAGTGCAAACAAAAAATACAAGACATTACACAAAAGACAATACACAAAAACAGCACTGACTAGTGTAAACACTTTATGGTTAATCAATATTGCATCTGCAGAAATACTGGAATGAACACATTAGTATTATAGCAGCAGTTACATGAGGTATTATAAAGTATTGTGCAAAACAGCAATCAACTGAAATGTGGCTGTGGCATCATCAGGATTTTAACTCGCTGTCTCAAGGTGTTTTTGTGTTGCGCCACTAAGACTCGGTCACATTTTTGATCAGACATATCAGACATTAACGGAACTTTGCTGTTGGCTGTCATTGGTCTGGACGGCACTACATCAACCATCGATGTGTGTTTAGAGGTCGAAACAAAATTATTTTACAATGCGAAACAAGCACGGTGTGAAGCAAAACTGCCATTCAGACAGCTTGGTGACTTAACCTTTTTTCTTTTCTTTGAAGGAATAACACTGGATGCACTTTTGCAGAATGCTGATTTCCTGTTTTGTCCAGCTGTATCAAAGTGCATTTTAAGAGCAGGTCACATGGTGATACTGTTCGGACTCCTCTACAGGTGAGAGCACTTCACACTCATATCAGAAATTTACTGTGTTTATATTTCAATGATTATTCATTTATTTTTATTTTTTATCTTAAGCCAGTAGAAGTTCGTAATTTTCTTAAGCCGCCTTAACTCATGGCTGTTAAAAGGTTAGTGCTAAACACTAACGTTAGGGCTTTTAGAATTTCTTTCCATAACTCTTATGTGCAGGTATTTAAAATAATGTAGAGGTTTAAGATCCCACTTATGTAGGTCTGTGGAAGTAATAATAAAAACAGAAAAGAGCTCTAAATAATCATGGCATCCTTTATGGCATACAACCTTTCACTTCTTTTTATTGATGTTTCACTTCATGATTAATTATAAAACTGAATAAAAAAATCAATATATTAACTTTAGTATCTCTATTGTAAATTACTGGTTTTTTTTCTGTATCCTGTGTTGTTTAGAGACATTGTTCTGAGAAGACTTAAAAAAAAAAACCTTAGTTAATATGGTTAGCAGTTTGTAGAACACAGGTTACAATCTTTCTCCAGATCTTTTGCCCTCACTATTTTTATATTGAGTTATTTTACTCATTCAGTCTTGTTTTTTAAGCGTAGATGTAGGAAAGTGTTTTTTTCTGTTAACCTAAAACTACCATAACAATAAACAAATCTCAGGTAAGCAAACACGAGTACAGGTCTGACAAATGGATTAAAGACTGTGGAAAACATTTTAACACAATGTAGCACTGATGCAACTCTAACGAGACAAAAACTGAACTATGCTATAACAATAAATCATCTATCTATAACTATAGTATAAGAATAATCACTGATCTACACCAATCAGCCAGGACATTAAAAACCACCTGCCTGATATTGTGTAGCTTCATCTCGTGTCGCCAAAACGGCTCTGACCCGTAGAGTCACGGACTGCATAAGACCTCTAAAGATGAGTGGTGGTATTACATGTCTGTGATCATTTATCTCTCTTCCCTGCAGCTTTTACCTGTTCCACCCTCTGTCCTACGGCATGAAGGGGCCGCTTGCTCATGATCCTGCCTCCTCCATGGCGGGACTCAGATGGTTGGACTCCTGGGAATTTTAAAGTGTTTTGACATAATACATGGTGCAGGAAAAACAGATGATCTATGAACTGGTCTAGAGACTAGAGAGCTGCTGAAACAGTGACATTACTTTTTACGAGATCGTTATTAAATATGCTAGATTTGCTAACTTATAAATGATGACATTAAAATGTCCTCAGTATTGTAAAGCATTAATTATTTAATTGTTCGTTTGTAGGCTTGTTGGATATACATTACAACTATAAACAACTCCAGGTTTCAGTGAAATAAACAATCACACAAAGTGCCTTTTAGGTCATAAATATATTAGAAGTAGCGACCTTTCACTGATATAGTGGATTAGCGCTGAAAGGACGTTTCTTGGAGTTCTGGAAATCTCACTTTCTTGTTTTGGAGGATTTCTACATTATGGTCAAAGTTTTTAAATATTTGTTTGCAGTATCTGATAGTAGCTGTCAATATCCAGTCTGTGAAATTGTACAGATTGGATTGTCCAGCAGATCATTTTAATGTAAATATTAAATATTTTTTAGAAAACGTTTCTGTGCAGGTTGTTTTCTTGCTTTGTTCTTGCACATAATGTAATCATAGTTTTTGGTGAGTATTAAACGTATTAACAATTGTAGCCACTAAGGAGATAGAAGAAGCATATACACAGAGCAAAATATACACAAAATTATATTCCTTTACAAATACACAAAATATACCCAATATATAAACGGATGCAGGTGAGGATCAGATGCACAAAGTCTTCTAAAATAAAAACTTTTTGATAATGGGAAAACTTACTGGTTGTTACAAACCACAACCAGCCATGTCTCTTTCCATAATTTTTTTTCAAAACATCGCCGTAGCCACAATTCTGTTTTTCTTTACCAAATAACAGCACATTGTAAAATGCTAGTAAGATTTAAATTATATAGATAATTCACCATGCAAGTGCTTGTAAATCCAACACTAACGAGACAAGAACTAAACTATGCTATAACAATAAATAATCTATCTATAACTATACTATAAGAATAATCACTGATCTACACCAATAAGCCAGCACATTAAAACTTTTTTAAAAATTAAGTGTTACTATAAAAACTAGTTAGAAACATGCAATTACAGAACAATAATCAACACCTCTCGACCAATCAGATTCGATAATGAAACAGCACTTTGGTATAACAGGACAATTCCCCCTTAGGTTACCTTTTTTCCACTTTAAGCAATACCAGGTCTCAGAAATGTTCATCAATCCCTCGTGTAGTTCTTCTCTTATGCAGTGCAAACTTCATTTCCCATCAGACTCCTAATAAGGCGGAGCTTTTTCCCCGTCACTCCTGAACATCTCGTCAACCATTGGCTCTTAGACGTCACGTGATTCGATGTAAAAATGGCGTCTCCGAATGGAGGTAAAATTTAATTCCTCTCAACCGACTAATTTGTCTGCTGTCGATGTTTAAATGTCATGTGAAGGGTTCAGTACGTGTAGTGGTGTGTGTGAGAATTCAGACGCCTTCTTCCTTTGTGTATAATGAGTTTAACAGCTTTACACTAACGCTATATTTACTTTTCAGATCGTCAGCTAGCGCCTGTTTATCGTTCTCTAGTAGCCTCCTGTTAGCAAACTAGACGATAACCCATGTATTTATGCTAGCTAGTTAGCAGGCTAGTCAGTACAGATATTTACCTGACATGAAGGACCAAGAGATCCGCCTGCTATATAACTGACACCAGACTCTGTTGTGTTCAGTATTAACACCGATAACTAACTACATACCAAGATTATACTCGCTATTTAAACAGTATTATGGTAGTCGACATGGCTAGCTACCAAAGGCGTTTGTGTGTATGTATGTGTATATAGATAGATAGATAGATAGATAGATAGATAGATTCAACAATGATTGTTGTCAAGGGGAAAGTAGCTAATGCAGGCTTTAAAATCGCCAGGTGACGCAACGGGCTAATTTGCATATTCATTTAAGCGTCTGGATCATTTGCATATCAAAAGGTGTTATGCAGGGAAGTAAGAATTTCTGAATATAGAACAAAAGATAATGCAGTATAATTCTTGTGTGTATGTTTATCTTATCATATATATATATATATATATATATATATATATATATATATATATATATATATATAAAAAAAATCTCATAAAATTTGGTCACAGAACTACAAACCAAATGTTTGTATTTCCAAAGCAGTCAAACCATTCAAACATACTATTTATGCAATTTCTTTAATATACTCTAAGCTTAAAAAGCAGTGGTTAGTGAGTAGTTGGGAAATAAACATGAAGGAAATTAATGAAATGACTTCATGTTATTATTTAATGTCCCCAAGAACAGAGTTTAAAATGAAGACTGTGGGTGGAACAAACAGTGGTGGTCAGTGATTGGTTGTTGGAAAACAATGGTTATTAGTGATTGGTTGGAGAGAACATGAGCTTGCGCAAGCTCAGCTCAGTCAGGGGTTTACATAACTGGTGGTGAGTTGACTGGACCTGCAATAATAATAATAATAATAGTGAATCCTTTACTATATTTTACGCTTCTATGATATTGGCATTGTACTGATAAATTAATTAAAAGTTTCTGCTCTTTGTCGTAGCTGAAGACTTTGAGTCGTCATTGCTGAGTTTTGAAAAGCTTGATCGAGCTTCACCTGACCTCTGGCCAGAGAAATGTAAGTTTTATATTATAATTTTAAAGAATTTTTTTTTAATATTTAATATTCATTTACAAAGTGTGTGATTGATAGAGTGCATCGTTACACTGTTTTCTCTTATTTAATATTTGTCCTTTGTTTTTGGAAACAGTGCCAGGGGTGTCAGAATTTGCTGCCTCGTTTAAAAATGTAAGTATTGTACACATCATATGTTCATTATCTTGAACTTATTTGGTGTGATCAGGAGAAGAATAATTTTATCTTATTTTTTATTTTCCAGCCAATAACGGATTCTCCACCTAAGTGGATGGCAGAATTGGAGTCAGAAGACATTGAGATGTTAAAAGGTTTTGTTGTGTGCATGCTTAACCAAACTACAAATACGTGTTAAAACTCTGACTGTGATCTTGTAATAATTAGATCATCATTTGGTTGTTCAGAGCAGTTTATTTTCCATTTAACTAAGCTACTCTTTTGTTATTGTCACAGAGCTGGGAAGTCTGACCACAGCTAACCTGATGGAAAAAGTTAAAGGGCTGCAGAATTTGGCATATCAGCTGGGCTTGGAAGAGTGTAAGTAAAACTATAAGCCACTGTGCGCCTCAAGAGCCGATGGCACTTTAAATCCCAATCACGTTAAACACATCTGTAATGTAAAGCTTGAGCTTCATAGAAATCCACTGAAATCTGTGCGCTCTGCACATTCTTTGAAACATCCTAATATCAGAGCTGTAATGACTGTGAAACCTGTAGCCACATAGCAAAGTGCTTGTAAAGTAATGATACATGGGGTTCACCTGAAATAGGAAGTTTATTTCATTATATGTTAATGTCCTGCTTTATATCTCATGCGGAATTTTTATTGATCAGTGTGATAATTACAACTGGGCCAAACGTCTGCTGTCCGCTTCAGGTTTCATTGACATGGTTGTGTATTTTTGGCAATAGTTTATAGGTAGAAATGAAGTGCAACTCCACATGATGTGCATTGAATGCTTTTATATTATGCTAGTGGCTCTTTTGTCCTCTAGGTGGTGCTGTTAAACTAAAATAAAAAAAGTAAAAATATCGCTTCACTGTTACTCAGAATGTGAACTGTCCAATCCTACAGCCTCTTATACAGTATAGACAGTGTATGTTCATTATGGCATTATTCTTTATAGACATCATTTATAATTTATGATTGACAGCTGCTGTTCTCTGCTGCAGTACGATGCTTATTTATCAGTCGAATGTTAAGGTAAAATGGTTATAGATCTATAGCTATGCTCCATCTCTCAAATCTCTACTGTCCACTATTTCAGGTAATGAAAAATACATCAAAGAATCAAATAACTTGATAATTATGGTTTTGAAATCCTGATGCTTCAAAGGAATGAAATTAAATGAACCCAGGAAAATGTGGAGTAAATCTAAATAAGTAAATGTATAGCATTTGACCTGCTTTATATACATCTATATATAAAGAAAATGCTCTTAAATTGTGTGTGTGGTGTGTGTATGTGTGTGTGTGGGGGGGACTTCCTGGGCTTTTGCTGTATTAAAATAGCTGGATATAAAATCAGCTGACAGATTTTCTATAGATGGATTAGACTTTGTAGATGTCAGTTGTTTAGCTTGGTATTTATTGGTAACTGTTTATTAAGTGGCTGTCAGAATGCTTTCAGAAGTCATATGCAGATCGAGCAGGTGTGTGGATGCTTGAGCTGGTCGAACATGATCAGTGACGGGTTACTGATTTCCTCAACATGTAAAATGATCCTGATCATTTTTATAGACAGAATTAGCATAGATGCATGTCTGAACCATGGCCATCTCTATAGAATAGTCAGAATTTGTCTGCATTCGTGCATTCAGGGATTAGATAATGTTTGATGGTTTTGATATTACAGAATTAATTTAATTTGTGGACAATTTCCAATTCAGATGCATTAAGGCGCATCGTTCGTGTGTAGCCTGAGCTTCCCAAATGCAGAATTTGGTGGGTGATTCCTATTCATTTAATATAAGTGATGCTTCTGAAGGATTTGAGCGAGGACAGTTTGTTTAAATTTGTTTCTCAGCCAAACACATAGCGTTGAAAGCTCAGTGATGATCTGAGGGCATAAAGAGCTAGACCTTCAAGTGAGCTCAGTGCTGTTTTGTAAAATTCCATCTGATGGCTATGATTAGAGTATGCCCATTCATTTGGGGATTATGTCTAATCTAAATATCACGGTAATTGTAATTCTGGGTGCATGGTGGTAATAAAATGATGTTAGTTCGGTTTTATAATTGTTATTGTTTATGCTTAACAAGCTACTGGCAGCTAGCTAGTGGACTTTTATATGATCATCAGCCATCCTGTAAAAAAAGAATATAAACTATATAATATATAAAAATGTTACTCCATCTTAGATTTTGCTTCGCAGCATATAAACATACCCCACATGTTGTCAGTTGATCTCAGTCTGGTGGGATTTAAAGCTCATCATATCAACACTTCATGTCCATAAACCACTCCACTACCTGCCCTGAGCTCTATAGCACCCTGTGTAGTGTTTCTGGAATAACAAGTCACATATAAACCCTTCATGTTCACTAAAACACAGCACTATACCCTACACACTGGCCAATGAGCATTCCCATGATTATGATTATCGAACTAGGGCGTGAGACTGGACATCACAGCTGTAGACCTTTCTCACAAACACGGTGTCGTCATATATGCTGAGAAACACCGCAAGCAGCAAATAGCTAGTTCCATTTAGTTAACTACTTGTTTGAGATGATTGCCTGGCTCAGTTGCTAATAAACACAAGATCAGGAAATTAGTATGTGCAGGGCACAGGAACGGCTGTGTAATTGTGATGTCTAACAGGACAAGCTTCCACACACAATTCTGGAGTTTCTGAGTTTCTCAAAAACATTTTGCCAGACAACAGAAGTTTGAACTGTCCACTCAGATTGAGAGGGTATGGCTCCATGTTTTTGCCATTTATTGCTAGTGCTTTTTGAGTAGTCCGGTTCTTTGAAATGCTTTCTACAGACACACTTTTTGCCTCTTAGAATGCTGTCCCTCATCCCAGCAAATGGCGCAAAGCAATTTTCTGCTCAAAAGCACATCAGCGGTACAGTTGTTTGCTTGAAATATTTGTGCATTTAGGGACGGTGCAGGAATTGTGAGCTGTATTTATATCTCAGTGAAAGTTTTGCAACACTACTACTTTGTAAATGTAGAAATTTGAGGGAAAAAAAGAGAGATATATGTAGTGGAAGTGGTCACATGTACTGTATACAATCCGACACCTGCTTACAGTATAGAAGGGTTTCTTTCTTTTCATTCATTTCTGTCCTGTTAAAATAATAAAGATGGCAATAACCCTGTGAAAAACTATTGAAGCTTTACATAATCTTTTTCTCATTTTCCCAGCAGTTTCAGGCTTTTCTTAAAGTTCCCATATAAATAGACAGAGCACTTGTGGGCTGTTGGTCCATTTTAAATAAATTAAATTTGTTTTAGAAACAAATTACAGCCATAAGATTTTTTTAAATTTAAAGTTATTAAGACATTATTAAACTTTTATTGAAACTAATGTCTTTTATTGTTTATGAACAAAAAGCACATGCTGGATGCAATTCATTGCTAACAATTACTTTGTACTTTGTACTCCAGGATGAGGATTTTATTGTGAAAGAGCTCTAATAATTCTTTGGATATTTTTGGATCTGTTATTATATCTCATTTATTAATCTCAACCACTTTGTATCAGTTGTAATTTGCATATCTCCAATAATGTACATGAAGTCCACTTGATTGTCCACCTTCAGCAAGTACAAAATTGTGATTATCATTTTTGTTCCCAGTGACTTCAACCAGCAATGACCTTTAACGTGGTGTGATTTAATTTTCTTCATTTTCGCAGCTGTCGGGAAAGCCTTGTAAATCTCAGTTACTTTTTCTTCACGTTTCTTTCACTCAGCGGCGTCTTTAAATTGAGCCAGGGAAGGGCGGAGTAGGACATGTGGGGCGGGGGGCTTGTGCCAGGACGATTTACTGTGCCACGCTGGCCATTAAAGTCCTGAGCTGGTTAATGGGGATGCGTAATCAGGCAGTGAAAACTCACCCTTGAAGCCTCTGGCTGGAGGACACACAAGTGGCTTAGATTTAATGGAGTTGCAGTCCTTTAAAGTGAAATGTTTCAGAAGTGCTGATTTTGCATTTTTGATTTCTTCCTTGTTCTGGCTAACATGCATCTAAGAAGGATTTAATAATTGCTATTTAGATTGCTAATTTGGTTCACTAGACATTTTCAAATTTTTAGTAAATAATTGTTAGTAATTTTTAAAAAAAAATGTTTGGATATGGTAAGGACAATACAGCACAAGCAAGTATAATTGTGCCTCATTGTACTGCGTGTGCAAACATGTGGTCATATTTTTGTAAGCATGAGAATGAGGCGTGTGCCAGATCCACCTCCTTGGGGACTCACACCCCTCCTCTGTTAACTGTGTGACGCCGAGTAGCAGTGGTCTCTGAGGAGCTGACGCGTGCCCAGCCTTCCTTCCCCCTTCCAGTCCCCATCTGCTCCAGGCCATGATAAATACTGCTGTCTGAGCGTGCTCATCAGGACCCTCCAGTCCCACAGGGCTACTCACTACACTGATAAGTGCTGTTATTGAAGGTAATTGAAAAGAGAGTGGCCCTTTGGGACAGATAGGTCTCAGGCAACGCTGATGATACTACTAATGCCTGCTGTTACAAATGGTGGCGTGATGTAACATGTTTGTTTCCTCTATGACAGATGTTCAGGAGGCAGGATTTTAATTTAGGAAAATGTCTTTTAAATATTGTGTTATGGAATTTTGGGAAGTCTTTTACTCAGCTTTGTTACGATTTATGAAGAAGACATAAATATAATATGTTCCTTTTTTCAGATAAGATTGTCTTCTTTCCATGAGTAATGGTCCATTCCGATGCAATGTGATGAAATTCTATTAGATCCGAAGCAAGCAAAGGCTGAAGGCAAATAAAGTCTTTGAATCAAAGTCAGATAAACGGTATTAGT
The DNA here is from genome assembly GCF_030014155.1 of Tachysurus vachellii. NCBI lineage: Eukaryota > Metazoa > Chordata > Actinopteri > Siluriformes > Bagridae > Tachysurus > Tachysurus vachellii. The sequence goes on from NC_083469.1 coordinate 19,298,884, forward strand.
TCACCAAAGAAATCTGCTAAATCCATAAAAAGTAACACACTCGACACTAAAACCAGCATCTTGTAGCTGCTCTGCTATCAGGAGTGAAGCTGCAGGGTCACACCTGTCCAACACTAATAGCCCCAGCGTTCAATGCCCCCTCCTTCAGATCAATCTCAGCTCTATTAAGTGCACCGTAGCACTGTAATGATTGGACGAACGCTACGGCATCGTAGTAATGGGCTTCCATCAATCCATCAGAGACACCTGACCGCAGGGCCAGCAGTTATGAAGTGTTGTCAGAATGACAGGCTGTGCTGGGTGAAAGCTCTCCTCTATCTATCCACTCACCCTTCCTCCTCTGCACTCTCTGGCCTTTTCATGCCACTGTGCCGTATCGTGCAGATAACAAAATGCAGAAAGGGCTGATGTCACAGCCTCTCCTCAGTGTGTCAAGCTGAAACAAACCTGATCTAGGCAAATAGGGAAAAGCCAGTGTGTTTAGCTTTGAATGATGCTTATCTCTGACTAATCTAGAGTTGCACAAATGATGGCAGAAGCATGGCCCAACTTCATATAATCCAGTAATTATTTTCTAGTGCCTTGGTACATTTTACCTTGGTGCATAGTATATAGCTGACTTTACAGCTAAACTGGCTCAAGAGAGAGGAAGAGGAAACGCAAGCAGCTGCCTCTCCCTCTCCCTCCTCCGTCCTCCCCACTGCCTCCATCAACAGATCGGAAATGACACCTCATTTCCATAGGTGCATTAGGAATTCATTGGATTTTCTTTCCCAGCTAATCATAGTGTCTGTGCAAAAACCTTTTAAGGTTTTTAATGAATGAATTTTGACTGATTGCCTATTAATAAGGAGACCTCATGGACAGGGATAGGGTGTTTTGTGTGTGTGTGAGAGGGAGAGACTGTGTGTGTGTGTGTGAGAGGGAGAGAGAGAGACAGGGGAAAAAGAGACAGAAGGGGTGTGTGAGAGAGGGAGAGAGAGACTGTGTGTGTGTGTGTGCACATGCCTGCCTGTGTGTAATGATTCGTGGTGTAGAGAACAGGCGGGAGGGGTGAGGAGCTCTCGGCTGGGACATTAAGAGGAAGCGGTGGCTCCCTTGGGAAATCACTCTCCATGTCTGCATCTTAAATATCCCTGTGAAGTATCAATAAGTGGGTAATTGAATTTTGAGCCCAAACATGAGCGTCAGGTGTATGTATTTCGAAGCGGGGGACATGTGGGTGTGGGTTAATGTGCATGCATGTGTGTGAGTGTGTCCGTGTGTGTGTCCTCGGCGTTCCGCCTTTCTCCCATGGGAATCAGGCAGTGAATATGGATGTTAAATCTATTAAATAAAGATTACGCCTTGTAATAGCCGAGTGGCAGTTTGAGATGTGCAACAGGGGTGCAATTGGTGTGTTTGACTCTTAATGAAAGTGATTTGGGGCAATCTGATCTAAACAGGATTTTCAGCTCAGTCCAGGGACTCATTTTCTCTTCTGGGTTTAAAAGGATCCATCTTGTTGCTATTGCTATCCTCGCATTAATCAGCCAAAGCTCATAAGATGGAAGAAAGGAGTATCCATGTCACACCCTGCTGTTTACGCAGGCATCCTCAAAAGGATTGGAACGGTGCCAATCTCGATTCTGCTTATGTCACATTTGTTAGTTTATTTTCCGCTCAGAACTTACAAGATATAGACAAAAATACTCATTGTGGAAAATGAACAGTGCTCGGTTCATGGTGAAAAGGAAGCTAATGTTGCAGTGCACTTTCCATTGTTGTCCACATTTGTGTGTGTGTGTGTCTCTCTCTCTCTCCCTCTCCCTCTCTCTCTCTCTCTCTCCCTCTCTCTCTCATATATATATATATATATATATATATATATATATATATATATATATATATATATATATATATATATATATATGAGAGAGATAGATAGATAGATGAGAGAGATAGATAGATAGATAGATAGATAGATAGATGTAAATATATGTAGATAGATGGACAAACAAAATTTCGTTTGAATTATGTAGATATAAAAGTGTATGCTCAATCATACAGTGCTAATGTGGACAACTATTTATCTATTTATTATTTTTAAACATGGTGTGTGTAGATGGCCTCAGAAATCTGCCTTAGCTCTGATTACCGTTAAATAGAAGCGCTGAAATCCACAGTATGTAATTTCCAATGGATGTTGAGTCAAAGAAGTTGCTGATTAACTAAGTACAGAATTAGTAATTGACCTTTCTAATCAACTAAACAAATCTCTAACTCCTGCTAATCAGTATTGATTGTGCGTGTGTGTGTGCGTGCGTGTGTGTGTGTGTGTGTGTGTGCGTGCGTGTGTGCTCTCATGTGTGCTGCACTTGCGTATGGGCACGTGCCAAAAGAAGAAGGTGGCTAGCTTGCTGGACCCTCTTTTAATCTAACCCACTCAATGCAAATCATTTCCTTTCTGCTCTGACGGGACCGGAGGATAAATGGAAATCTAATTAATGAGTGGATCAGAGGGTTGCTCTCTGGTGGCAAGGTCTCCAGGGAGAGAGCTGAGCCAGATAGGCTTCTGTATTGTTTTGGACAGAAAATGAGTGAGAGATTGTAAGGGTCCAAAAGAGCTAAGGATGAAATTGTTAGTTTAGCAATGATGAGGGCTTTCCCCTATTTGAGACCTCTCCACAAACCACTGGCCCATTTAATGAGCTGTTGACTGGACCATCATGGACACTTTAATGGGGATTAAGATACACAGCGACTTGGGGAAAATGACACGACTAATCTCTGCTGATTAAGAATTTGTCTATATCTATAAATGGATTTATTACTGTTTGGCTCTTTGGTAACACAGTGAGCTGATTTCGTAATATTCTAAAATGGTGTGTGTGTGAATTTTGTTAATCGTGTTTAGTTGGTGAAATTCATTGTAAAACATTATCAAATTTGTTACAATTGTTGGTTAAATGAAGCATAAATGTTATGCTAAACCTATGCTAAAGCACAAAACTTCAACTTTAGCATAAACTTTTCAAAACAAGCTGTAGTCCTAGCTGCTTGTTCAAATGTTTGGTTAAGAGCTTGTTTTGATTATGGTTATGTTATAGTTTGGTGTTGCTAGAGCACCAAGCTCCATGAGTACAAGCTCATAGCCGTGTTCTTATAAGTGGGTGGGATTGATGACGCTTCACGTTATTATTTAAGGAAATGAATCATCATCTTGGTTATTTGAATATCTTTTGTGAATGTTGACTGTATGTTGATAAGATGGATATTAGAGTTAACATGTCAGCTAAATCCTAGTTATCCTTTAATCTGTTTTATCTTAAGAATTATTTTGTACATATTGAAATATTGTACTCCAATTCTTGACTGCAAATATACATTAACTCCCTCTCAGGTCGTCTGCCATTTCAGAGCCAACAGATTTGCATCACCTTCACTGGCCACATTTATAAACTCTGTATTTTTCTCTTAAGCTGTAATTGCAGGTCAAATTACTTCCTTTTATTCCTTCTCATTTTGATGGTTTCATTCATGACTGCAGCCCTGTTTGACCAGCCTTGCTTCTGATTACTTTGTTTTGTGTTATTTGAAGAGACAGTACCAAGCAAAGTTAATCAGTCTGCATCCAATTACCATCATGTTTAACCCAATGATTGACAATTCAGGGTGTCGCTACTGACACAAACTCCCGGCATTATTATTCCACGTGGGCCGCTTCATCTAAATGACAATTTGCTACACTATACTATTAGCCAAAATCTGGCACGTCGCCTTTACTCTCAATGCTGTGTTACTGTGCATCAGTCCTTCTGTCACAACAGAGCTGTTAAATCACCTTCACCTTTGAGTAGTGCCAAATATGTCTCATATCTGTATATACTTTTGGCCTCCTCTGGAGTATATACTGACTATCCTTCATATGTCTGAGCAAATGCAAATCCCATTTCAGTACAAGGTGACATGGTATAGGGCGATGCATTTACATTTATTCATTTAGAAGACGCTTTTATTAAAAAAAAGATTTACAAATGTGCAAATACAAGCAGAGGACAATAATTTTTAATGCTAACCCACTTCATGAAGTGCACAGAGTAGAGATGTAAGAGCTAGAGGAAGTGCAAGGTGTTAATTAGGGGTTAGTTACGTAGCTAGTTTTTGAAGACGGTGCCGATACAGGGTGGCAGTAAAATAGTATGACACAAAACAGTACTAATACAATATAGTTTCAGTGCACTGTTAAAATTTAGTCAAGGAAAAAAGTCCATATGGTCTGTTGGTGTATTTTCTATATAAAGGATTGAACAAATATTATGGGTTTATTTCTTAAAATGTATCATAGCTTGGTACACAGTTATTGACTTCTGATTGCCACAAACCTATTGGGATGGCAGTGTCAGATCTCCACTTCATTGCAGTGTGCTTATTGGTAATCAGTATCAGTAAGTTACCCAATAAACAAATCTCAGGATCCACTGGGGAGACGATTCTGTGTATATCATATATAATGCGGCACACTTTTTGTCAGAACACACAAACCATAGGGGCCAGCACAGGTGGAGTGCAAAGACGTTCTTTCATCTGTAGCACATCTGAAGCGAATGGGTGAAATATTTTTTGTTGAACTGATGCAATGAAATTATGAACTCATTTCCTTTAAATTTCTCCATCGATACTAATACCCAGGTCCTGTTCCCATCTGTTTTTACATTGGTCTAATACGAGTAGCAGTTTAATTGTCATAAGAGAAGCGTATGTTCTACACATTGCCTTTAGATTGGTGTGTTTGACTTTTGTTTAACTGTAAACTACATGTTCTACTTTGACACTGCCAGAAACACCAATTGCATGTGAATGAGTTTCAGTAACACACTGCATGACTGTTTCTCAGAACTGAATGTTTAAGAAAAAGCCTCCTAAATATAAGATGAGTATGGTTCATTAAATTGCTGCAGTATGGTTTGGCCTGTTTTGAGAGGTTTTAGTTTATAATTTTTTACATCTGTGTTGTATTGTGTATCATTGCTAAACTAATGCTGCTGGAGGTGCCTTTGGTAGGTAAGTTATAGAGTTCCAGGCTCAAGTCAAAGCTACCAGACTTTAATAGGCCGGCCCCAAGCCCTACACGTACAATCAACCACAAGTCCTACGCAAAGTATTTATTGAATTTTGAGTTTTGAGTCAAAGACACCTTCATCTCTGTACTTTATAGATAGATCGCTTATTCAGTACAAATCAGTTATAATTGCTACAGATGTCCATACTTAACAGAAATTTTCCAGTGTCCACAAAAGTTTGGTCATATGGCATACAGTATGCCCAGAAAAATGATCTTGTCTGAACAGTGCTTTAGACTTCCTGAGCCGCCCAGAGAGTTGATGTTCTCAGTGATTATTACATAAAACAAAGCAGCTGGAGTTATCTGGTAGCGGGAGCCCGTTTTTTTTTTTTTGTTTTGTTTGTTTGTTTGTTTTTTTGTTTTTTTCCCCCTCATGAAAAAGACACTGTATTTCTGTGATTGCATCTATTCGTCAGTTTTCAGTTCTAACTGGCATTGTGGTGCTCTGACTGACTTACAAATTTGATTTATTTATTTAAATTTAATTTCTATTTCATTTCTTTCCAGCCAGAGAAATGACGAGAGGGAAATTCCTTAACATCCTGGAGAGGCCGAAAAAATGAAGACAGAGAGAGCCTGATTGTGTTTGGACCTATATCAAGAGACTTTGTAGCAAAATAACAGTGCCAAGTTCTGTGACCTGTAAAAGCTTAGCTGGATAAATTTATTTATATACAGAGTTACCAGTTTATTAGGAAAAAATGCTGGTATCAACCATGATATCAGGCAATCCTACCATTTTAGGTACCATTTAACTGCCATCTGCCCATTCGACTGGGAAAGACCACAGTAGGACCACTGCTGGCTAGGTTTCATTCAACTGGGGAAGCATTTTCAGCACAGCACTGACAGTGAGCTTGTAGTAGGGTAGTGTGTGTGTGTGTGCGCGCTGGTGTGTAAAAGGTGCAGCAGTAATTCTGGGGTTTCTCAATATCACTGCTGGAATAAGACAAAAAAAACTGCAGATAAACAAAAAATTCTATAACTGTATACTTACAACCAGCTAGTGTGTCTAATAAAAGTGGCTGGTAAAAAAAAGTGTTTAAATACACAATCAGTACGGGTACTGCCTGGCACTCGTACCAACACAACACGTGCTGACATGTCGGCAGTCCACTGCCCATGTTCTATCTGGTCTTACAGAGGTTCTTTACTATTGGAGGTTTAACAACAGATAAGATATAATTATTTACCCAGGTAGTGACCTTATATGGTAGGTGTACCTGATAAAATGGCTGAGTAACGGGCATGGTGAACTGATGCAAGTTCCTATACATGTATTATGTGTAATATATTTTTTGATTGTTTTTTTTTTCTTCTTTAATTAAATGCCTTGTTTGTTTGTCTGTTCTACGTTTAATTCCAAACTAAATTACTCTTGTTTTATTTCTGGTTAACACTATTTTAAAAATAAAAATTCTTTAATTATTGAGTTCAAAACTGCTTAAACATTTGCTATAACTGCCATAGCTTGTTTTTTTACTGCCATTTATTCTGTTATTTACAAAATGTTATAATAGTAAGATGTACTAAAGTATCCGATGACCCTCCTAAAAAAAAATAACTTTCTCAAAACTAGGGCAGTTTAAGCAGCACCGTCAAAACATTTTTAATTGGGGCAATAACTTCATGCCTTTGCCGCTCCACAGAGTTGTCCCATTAGGATCCACACTAGTGTGAGGCCATTTCTCCTGTTTAATGTGAATTGGAAGTTTTGAGGCCCCCGACACAAAACATTGAGTAAAAATAATATTACTCATTGTCATCTATGTTAATGAGATTTGACATAATTACTAGGGCCATTTCTTCTCTAATTAGCACACTTCCAGGGACAGTGGAGCGAGTGGTCTCATGGAAAAGGAAATCAGACAGGCATGCTGAATGCGAAACAAAGAATGCTTCGGCCAGTGTAATTAGGTGAGACAATGGGCAGGGCTGTTATTGGCTGTAGATGTCGAAGAGGCTTCAGCTATGGTTGGGGTCCTCCTGCTCCTTCCAACTTGAATAACTGAGCCTCTTCCCCTCCCTAATACACCCCTGATCCTTTATGCATTTGAGTCTGTTGCTACTGACAGAGCACCACCATCTAACTAGGGCATTTAATTCAGATTTATCCAACAACAACTTTTTTCCTGTCACTTTTTCAATAATTTTGTTAAGCTCTGCTCTAAATAGTTAAAAGATCTTTTTTTTCCCTGACATTTAAGGTACTTGAAATGCAATTAGTGACCACTTCAATAGGAACACCTGCTAATTCATGCAGTCAGCCAGTCATAATAATGCTACATAAAATCCTACAGATACAGGTCAAAAGCTTCAAGGGAAATATGATGTCTGTGATGATGGCATTGTTGTCTGTGTTAGGCGGGTTGTGTATTTCAGAAACTGCTGATCTGGGATTTACACAACAATCTCTAGGCTTTAAAAATAACTTCTGCTTCAAGGTTTGAGTATTTTCTCTCACCATGGTTGTAAAGAGTAGTAAAGAGTTATAGTTATGTAATAACTATAATTTAATAGTAAATAGTTATTTGAATAGAATTTTTTCCCCCGTACTATTTTGTGTAAACTTATCTGTGAAAATGGTTTGTGATATTCTCAATCCATGCCAAACAACCATGTCAAAGTCACTGAGATCACATTTTCTTTCCTCCTTCTGACAGCTCTTGGCCTGTACATGCGTGATTTTATGCATTGTGATAAAGACATGAATGTACAAATGGTAGGTGGTTGGTGAATATGTTTAGTTATTTATCTTTTCTACCAGTGTTGTCATGTCATATTAATGATAAATTAGTAAATTCTATTAAATTCATTCTAAACCATTTTTGTTATAGTAAGTGTCTGAGGGAGAGATTTGCACTTGTTGATTTTAATTTCACTGTCACACCAGCAGATGCAATGAGCCATGTGTGTAAAGCACTGAGACACCACGCCAAGTATGCTGTGGTTCACACAGTGGCCTCCGGCACTAGTAGCCAGCTATCAACAGGGTGTTGTTCAGACAGCCGCTTTAAAATCTGACTCGTTCCCCACAGAGTGGTTGTCTCCTGAAGGGGGGAAAACCCAGAAATCCCAGCAGAGCAACAAATCCGCTGCCCTGACCTCACTGAGCCCCTGTGCCCTGACAAACGTCAATCCAATGTGCCCTCAGGCCTTTAATTAGCTGTCAATTAGTGCAAATTAATCAACTCCTTGCCTAATTAAGCAATGCCGACAGGCAGCTTCCAAAAACGCCATTGTGGAAGCACCATGAGAAAACTGAAGCTAGAAAACTCTCTCTGCTTTGTGGGGTCATAATACCCCTGATAGCACACATAGGGGAAGGGGGGAGCTCTTCGCTGAGTATTTGTTTTTTTCCTACCGACTCAGCACAAGGTATCTGCTGCTCTATCTATTGTCAGATAAGACTGTATAAGGCACTAAAGGTGCCAACTTTTGGTTATTGGTTGTAAGGACCTCTAGGATACTTATAAGCACTTTAACATGAGGACTCCGCTGTGAGACTTTTTAATCAATTATCCATTGTCGAACAATTTTCAGAATCTCACCTAGAGAGAGAGAGCTGTGCTCGAAGTGAAATCTTTTCAACAATCTTATTCTTTTACAGTGTACTATGTCTTTTGCCAGGGAACAGAGTATAAAAGTACAAAATACATCCTTTAAAACAATTCATCACTTCTAATAGGCCTGTGAGCCAAATGTAGACAAATGGCTTAGAGACCCAATCTCTCATTTAGATTGCCTGACATGAGCATATCAGCCTCTAGCAATCTGTGTATAGGGGTTGGGCTAATGCAGCGCTCTGTCCCTAACCACAGCCCACATCAAGCTTGTTACCTTCTAGTGACCTTCCCCATGAGTGAACATTCTTTCCCTACTCAGAAAGAAAAATAGCTGTCAACTGTTTCAAAATATGCTCGTAAACATGATTGGTATGCGATGCGTTGTCTGCTACTGCTGAGGATTATTCCAACAGTCAAAGTCTGCATTCATGTGCTATGGACAAGGCTCCATTTTGCTTGTCTTCATATTTTATCCATATTCCCAGCAGAGGCTTGTGCACTTGTGCAAAGCAGAATAAATTTTAATTATTGTCTCAACATTTAATGATTGGCCTTACAAAAACTCCTTTGCATGTGCAGCTCAAAAATAAACTTCATGCTGCAGTGCTTTATGAACAGGCAAAACATTGGGAACAAAACTAGCAAATTATGCAACAGCTGTTTGCCTTTTAATCTGCAAGCCATCAGAACTTGCAGCCTTTGATAGGCTACCCTATCTTCACGAATGACTGAACTAAATCTTTCCATAATCTGCAGTTTTATCAGTCTGTCCTCTTATGCATGCAAATCAGGAAGTGCCCATTTCCCTGTGTGGATGGTTTATCAAAATCTGTGAGGCTTTTTCACCCATTTACAATAAGCAGTAAAGCCCAGGCCAGATTAGGACAGAAGTGTGTCTGTAATTGACAGCAGCCTGAATTAATATATAGCTTTAACTCGACTAGATGGTGTGGCAGTAGCATATCAGCAGAACATTGATTTCTTCATTAACTACAATAAAATTTTTATTTAAAAGCTTCTAATTAGTTGACACGGCCCCCATGTAATTATAGATTTAACATCTTGCTTGTTCCTTTTTTTTAAGCCTAATTAATAGCCAGACACGTGAAATTTACACACGCTGTTTTTAGTCATGTCGTGGACTTCATTTGTAGTACATATGTTTTCATGTTCATGTAATGACTTAGATATGGCGAGTGGGGTCATTTTCCCTAAATGATTTTCTGAAACGAATCAATCTTGTTTTGCGTTAATGGACGTTCCTTAATATTTTATACTGGTTTTATCCGCACATGCATACTGTAAATGTTTATTTGCTCATTTTTATAATTGTGGTTTTAAGTTAGTTTAACTGATTTCCAACATTTTTTAACTTACAACACAAACAGTATATTTGTGAGATGTATATATCTTATAAACTACTCCATCAATTCATGTGTTTACACCTACTTTTTAATTACTGTAGAATTAAATGGCCACCTCTACTAATTATCCTGGCGACATGCCAGTTAAGAATTAGCATGGCCTGCTAATGTCCCATATGGTCAAAAATCACAGCTTTTCTGTGGTGTTTTCCCTTTTAAGCTGATTAGCTCCAGATGTTTACACATTATCTATATTTGTAACTAATAAACAGGTCGCCCTACACACTAATACCACCAACCTTATACAAAATGTCCTTAGTTTGGTTCTTCACCTGCACACGCCATTTTTATTATTAGGCGGGAAAGCGCCTTGGCGCATCTCTCGCGGGATTTTACGCGACTTGAGCGCTTGGATACGCTCAGCCACGCGTCTTGCGCATTGCTCCTCCGCCGTCACACACGACTCCTGACATTTATTTATGCATCAGCACATGGCACTTTGATAAGATTCATGTTATCTCGGTCTCCATCAACGTCTCGCTGCTCATTTCCATAAATTATCTTCTAGTAATTATCTGGCCAGATGTCCAAATTGTGCCACAAATGATCTCCAAAAGAAACAAATCTAACTGTAAATTTGATAATAGCTGATTAAACAGTGAGGGCTATTTAATTAAAAATAAATAAATAAATAAATAAATAAATAAGAGATATATTTTGTAGCTCAAACGTGTACCGCCATCTGTAGGTTCATTGGGTTTATCTGCTTCACCTCCCTTTTATATTATGTGGTTATCTTTATTTTATATTATGTGGTTAAAAAAATGTATAATATGCTTTTGCCGACCTCAGAGTTAATTCCTAATCAGTGGAATAAGACAACTCTTTAGAATGCATACTCATAAAAATTATGAGTGCACCAAATAGGCTATATTTAGGAGAAAACCCACCTCTTTTAATTGTTCTCATGTGATCATAAGTAATTCAGTGTCAATCTTGATGTTCAAATGCAGCAGGTCTGCCTGCAAATTGCAGCAAATTAATATGATGTATTTATAGTATAGAAAAATCCCAGCCAATTGATGTGATTACAGCTGTATCAAAGCAGGGTTACAGAGAGATGAGCCAAGTACTAAAATGAGATTAGGTTTTTCAATAGATTTATTGTTTTTTTTTTCTCTCATTTTAAGTAGGGTGTCCTTAAACTCCAAACATATAAAGCTTCTAATCGGCTCTAATAGCTTTAACAATCGTAAGTAAAACAGATAACTTCTGGGATTCAACCTGGTTTCGTTTTCGCAAAATTAATCCAGTTGGTTAATCCGAGCCCCCAGAGCATCTTTTAATCCAACAGGACTCATTGTGACATTTCGAAAACGTCTCCTAAACTGCTTTAATAATCCCGAACAGGGTTTATTTATATCATCGACCTAAAATAAAGCAACACACTGTATAAACCAGTAGTAAGCTGCATGACATAATGTCCCAGGCATGTGGTGTTCCCGTGTTGTTAAATAGACTATGAATAGAATATCGTCAGAATTTCAGTGTGTACTTTATATTGTCTTATGTCTTACTCCAGATAACGTGACTTTCAGACCCTAAATGATTTTGTGGCATATTTATTCATTTCTCAAATAACCCTACGTACTTGTTTTCTGACTCTAATATCTTATATCTTGAGCATATTTTTATTTTTAAAATGTATTTATTTATTTAATCATACATACATACATACATACATACATACATACATACATACATACACAGTACTTTTGTACAGTTGCTGGTGGCCCAATGTATTTTATTAATTGACATCAAGCTGAGGCAGATGACACGTTCCCTGGTCTTTGTCCTGGTATTAGGATCAAGATAATTAAAATGATTTCGCTTAATAATAATATGAATAAAAACATGTCATAAAATGTTTTTGATTTTCCAAATGGGACAGAGCGATATCTAAATTTGAAAAATGTTGTTATTATTATTATTATTAGTAGTAGTAGTAGTAGTAGGAGGAGGAGGAGGAGGAGGAGGAGGAGGAGTTTTTTTTTGTTATTATTGTTATTGTTGTTATTATTATTGTTGTTGTGGTTATTGTTATTATTGTTGTTGTTGGGTATTAAAAGTCTTTGAGATAAAATTCTAGTGGGCACGAGCGAACATTGTCGAGTATTTTTCGGAGATTTCATTAGGAATGTAAACCCATTAAACCAAATCACATTTCGACAAACAGATAAAATGCACACTGAGCGCGGGAGACTTGGTGAAATTGTGAGCTTCTTGCTCGCAGGTGATTGGCTGCCGACATCGGGCCCTTGTAGGGATGGACCTTTTGGATAAAAGGAGAATTTCTGGGGGGATCGCGTGTATTTGCACTGGTGGATTCCTGTGCACAAGGGAAGAGGGGGACTATTCTCAAAGGCACCATGACGGGGAAGGAAGGGGCTGTGTTATCGGAGAGTTTGAACAAACCGAAATTAGTTGAAAACGGAGGGAATAGCAACCCGCACAAGAGCATTACATCACACGCACCCAGGTGCACGGGCTTCGGCATCCAGGAAATTTTGGGCTTGAATAAGGAGGCGTCCTCGGCGCCTCGGAGCGCGCTGGACTCCATCCCCGGGGGTGCGCACTTGCTGGCCGCACGCTCCATGCTTGGCCCCGCCGCCGTCGGGGTCGGTATGGGATTCATCGGCCCTGGGGGTATTCCGTCCTTCTACAGGCAGCCCTCGTTTCTGGAGGTCCTGTCAGACGCACAAAACGTCCAATTTCAACCTCTCAGCAAGACAGCACCTCAGGAGGCCGGACAGTCTGCCAGCTCAGGTACGAGTCTTATCATCCCCACACTCACACACGAATCACGGGTCTCGTGGGGTACATGCTACAACCTGGAGTACGGATTTGTGGGGAATCTTTAAATGGTGCAAGAGAAATTTGACCTCCCCATTTTTTGTAATCACATTTTCTATCCTCTCCTCCATTTCCTTCTTATTTTTTGCTTTATTATAGTATTATTGTTATATTATTATTATTATTATTATTATTATTATTATTATTATTATTATTATTATTATTATTATTTAATGTTATTATTATTCAGTATAATTTAATATTTAAATGATGGCCATTCTCGACATCAACAAGTCAAGAACATGGAGTCATGGATTTATTTGAGGTAATTGATGTTGATAAGTTCAATAGGCCAGAAAAACCCCAATCCACAGAGGCGCTTATTGTGAAACTTCAAGTTGCTGCTTTAGCCGCAAACAATATATTTCTGATTTTTCTAGACTCAGAGGATGTTTCTTCGAGTGAACGAAAAACATCCAAGTCTTCCCTGGGCCAGAGCAAGAAGAGAAAGAAAAGACGACATAGGTAATTATTCTTAGAGAAATTCTTAGGAAATTAGAGAAATTTCCCCATTGTGGGACGAATAAAGGTATATCTTATCTGAATTCTGATTTTTTTTTTCACACACACACTCATATATATATATATATATATATATATATATATATATATATATATATATATATATATATATATATATATATATATATATATTACAGAACCATGTATAGAAAGAGGAATCTTCACTAAGTTAAATGAATTACGCTAAATGTACGCATAATGTAAACAATTAATACGGATTTATTATTCAAATTTAAATATAAAATTAATGATTTAAATGTAAAACAAATGTAATAACGAAGAATATAACATTTACAATATAATACTATATTGTATTTACAATATTATATTTACTGACACGGATTAGAATTTGGAAATAGTAAATATATACAATATACATGAGTAGTAACTATACTACAATAATGATTATAGTAATAATTATTATATTACTATTATTGTTGCTATTATTATAGTAGTTGTAGATCTATTTTATTTGGATTTAATTGATTAACTAACGGAATAATAGAAAACGTCTCTACTTCAGTATAAATTGCAGTTATTGAAAAGTCTATAGAGTCTATAGAGCAGGATTTTAAGCAGATTTAAGGGTAAATAAATGCTCGAGGTAACTTGTTCGGTAAAAAGTGATTTTAACAATTAAATGTTAATTTCTATACTGTTATAAGGCTTGTTCGATTATTTATAATAATGAAGGGTTCGTGTCTGTTGTGGTAGAAATCTGCATCAGATGTTATTAGAATTTACTTTCAGCATTTTCAGACCTTCACACTGCAATAGGCCACAGCGTCAAATGATTCATGCTTTATTATATGTATAACTATGAATATACATCCCGAAAAGCTACAGAGGAAAAGGTTATCATTTAGCCTGTAGGCCTGAAAAGATTCTCAACAAGCATTTCAACACTGTCGTGATACCTAAAGGCCTAAAGCCTTTGTTTTACATTACCAATTTAGATGTATTTAAAATAGGAGAATAATTATTTAGGATGTGTTTTTGGAATATTTGTCATTTCAGCTGAGTGTAGGATATTTCTTGTTATATAGGACAATATTCACATCTTATCAACTGGAGGAACTGGAGAAAGCTTTTAATGAAGCTCACTATCCCGATGTGTACGCCAGAGAGATGCTGGCTATGAAGACTGAACTACCAGAAGACAGAATACAGGTCATTTTACACTATATTACAATGCATAATTATACACCAGTATGTAATTTTCATTAATCGGTGTTGAATACATTCTGTATTTTTTTTGTAAAAGAAGACGGGAAATGGTATTTTGCTATCATATACGTGAACGTAATTATTCAACAACAACAACAACAACAACAATAATAATAATAATTATTATTATTAATATTATATATATATATATATATATATATATATATATATATATATATATATATATATATATATATATATATATATACCGAATTAAAATGAATTGTGTGGCGACTATAATCGACACGCTGATGAAAGGTTTTCATCTTAAAAATTTTTTTTGGGAATCTAAGTAATGGTAGAGGCCCATAATGTATTATAAAAATATTCATAAAGAATTACATATACACACATATGCATGTCTACATTAAAAAGGAATGCAAAATGCAAGTTCAACCTGTTGCCAGTCCGTGTTGATATAATGTTTCACGCATAATCCTCTTTATTTTGACCAATCATTTTAAATCCTTTATATGTCTGAAATTATAATTCGTTTCGAATTAATTGATTTGTCGGTAAAGGGAGTAAAATACTTCCTATACTGTTATTTGGTTGGTCTTGTTTGATAGTGCTTTGCCTGGATTAAGATATTTCATCTTTTGCATATGGCTATTTAATATGACTCACTGAATGTTTTCAATAACATCACCATCGTTACATAAAGAACAATTAAATGTGTAAATGAAAAACATATTCATTAGTAGACGGTTATGCTTCATTGTAAAAAAGACTAATCATAGTTCACATTTCAATAATTCACACTTGATCATCCCTTACTAGCAATTCTGCAGTGGTGTTTATTGCGTTTACTGCTATTCTCTTCATCATGTAAATAAAAATCGCACTTAAGAACAATTAAATAAATTTTAATGTGTCACGCAATGTAAAATAAAGTAAATAAAATAAAATGGAATTATATCTGTCGCAGAATTTCTTTGGCTTTCTACATATAGATAAACTAAGGACATTCCTGTATTCTGCCCTGTTGCATGTATAATATGACCAACATCACTGTTTTAAAACAGTGTATTTAAAAAAATTATTGCATTTGCAATAATAAATGATGTTTAAACATTGAAAGCTAAATTACAGCGAGGGATTATTGAATTATTACCAGCAGAAATGGAGGTATCTTTTTACACTGGGCTGGTTTGCTTTTTTTTTTTCATTCTTATTATTTTTTCTTTCATAGCTCCAGAAAAATGCTCGACCTCTTTTTGTACAGTGTGTGTGAGCTTAAAGAAGCCAGTTTGCTTTGTCTGTAGTGCAGAGTGATCATTACACACTGTCAGCTCTCCAGAGCCTCTGGTTTTGGCTCAGCTTTAGGTCCATCAGGTGGAGATGTATCAATCAACACCTAACGACCCTTTAAAGCAAAGCTTGCCGTTTTGCAATGCTATCTGGACACATCATTTCTCATCGGTCTCATGATGAACGTGAGACAATTTTGCTCTCGGATCGTGAGCGCTAACGACCTAATCAAGCAATCAAGGCGGAAGGAGATTGCAGGGTGACCCGAGCCATCCATCTGCCGACGCGCCTTTTTAATCTCGCCCTCATTATGGCTTCCTCTCGATGAATAAATAATACGGAAATAAATAAATAAGAGCTGCTTGCAGTCCTAAGTAAGATTAACATCTAATTTTCTCATCTGGTGTAATTAGTTAAATCAGACGAGCCCGTTAAGTTGTGAGGGAGCGGAGGCGCGGCGCAGGACGCCGCAGGTTCAGATGAAATAACTCCATTGAATTTATTAGCGCGGGTCAATGGCGCTGCTCCCCTGGGCGCTGCTCGTTTAATTTCCCGTGATATTTGCCCGCCTGTCCACCATCGATTGGGCCTGAAATTAACTTATTTTTCAATCAGCCTCGGCGTGCCCTAGGGGTCGCTTCTCCTCGCTGTCTCCGCCCGCTTTTCTTTGCCACGACCGATAACCAATTTCACTTGCATGAAATGAGAGCCATCAAGACGAGCACGTAAAAAATTTGAAAATGGTTAGATAATTTCTTATCCAAAGGGCCTATGAAGGCCTGCAGAATGTGCCCCGCCCCTTTTGTGCCCGAGGGCGGGGCCAGATGTTAGTTAAGCGCGAGCGAGTTGAAGGAACAACCAACATCTGCATTAGCAGTATTTTAGGGAGCTTTTGGCCCTACTTGTAATTTTAAGAAATCTAAAAACATTTGAGTGTTTGTTGCTTGTCCCACCCAGTATGGCTGTATTGGAGAAATATATATATAAATATGTATATAAACACACACACACACACACACACACACACACACACACACACACACACACACACACACACACACACACACACACACATATATATATATATATATATATATATATATATATATATATATATATATATATATATATATATATATATATATACATATATTAGATATCTTAAGAATCAGCAATGAATTCATTTTATATCTTGATTGGTTGTGTAGGTTAAAACTCATCATCACAATATGTCATTGGTTTGTGGTGCGGTTTAACATTCAGATTTAACCCATCCGCAGGTCTGGTTCCAGAATCGTCGAGCCAAATGGAGAAAGAGAGAGAAGTGTTGGGGACGTAGCAGTGTGATGGCTGAATATGGGCTGTATGGAGCCATGGTGCGTCACTCCATTCCTCTTCCAGAGTCCATACTGAAGTCTGCAAAGGACGGAATTATGGATTCCTGTGCCCCCTGGCTACTAGGTATGTATATAATCCATGTAAAAAAGTTTAAAAATTACATAGAACTATCACATGTGGGTTAAGCGTTTGAATCCTGGTGATGCTATAGCCAAGATGCTATGGCTCTGACCTCTAGGTGGGAAAGATGGCATTACTCTCTTCCCACATGGATTAAGCATTGAAGAAGGACTGGACAGTGTTTCATAGTGTGTATAGGCTGAAAAGCCTGAATAGTGTTATAAACTGAGATATTTATTTATCAGAAATCCATTTTGAGACATGGATGTTCCTGATTTGGGGATAAATCTGGAAACCTCAAGAAGCATTTCTATGTTTATTACTAGGCTTGAAGTGGTTTTGAAAACTTGAGAAGTCTGTTCTTTTATTGTCATTTGTTATATTCATTCATTTATTCATCTTCAGTAAACACCTTTCCTGGTTTCAATGGACCCAGGAGCACAGGGCAGTAATACACTACTGTGGTTTGCTCAAATTAAGCAGTTGACTTCTTTCTTTGACCCTTACACTCAATAAATAAATAATGAATGGGGCTTTTAATGAACAAACATGATCATGAGGCTGATCATTTATATGGAGTTCTGTGCAAATGGAAAAACAGATTTTATTTTAATGTGCTTTGTGAATGTACAGTATTAACTGCTTTCGAAATAAGGACCAATACCCTCAGATAATTCTCAAAATCATACTCTTAATACAAATAAAACCTCGGCAAGCGTTATTAGTTAGCATATTTATTCATTAGTTGTTAGACTGCTATCTTAAGGGTTTCTCATGTATTCATTTTGATAAATGTTAAATTTGCTACTCCAAAGTATTCACTTAAATAAATGTTTATACTCATGATGTAATTATTTACATCATGTCAAAACTGACATTTTTCACATTTTCCCCCCACTGGTATCTATAAACAGAAAAAAGAACGTTACCTGTATGTGTAGAATATTAGCAGTATTTTTTATTTATGTTTTATTTATTTTTATTGCTGCAATGCCAGAGTGAGGAAGTGAAGCTTTTAACAATTTTTTTATATGAATTCAGAGTAAGATTAAAGTTCTCTCTGTGAAGTATCATGGCAGAACTGCTGAGATTTGCATAATGCACAACGTTTTCAAATATTTAAAGCAGTGTCTTGCTTTATCACCTACATACTGCAGCACTGAGCTGTTTTATTTCCCTGCTTTTTAGAAAACTTTGTTGTACAGAAAATTATATATACAGAGTCTCTAACATTACAGTATATATTGTTATTAAATATAATTTGGCTGTATGTTCAGAAAGACACAATATTTGGAGATAACCAACAATAGTTTTCAACTTAAAGGGAACACAAATTGTCAGGGAATGTGAACTTAGTCATATAGATCAATAGTTTATAGTTATTGGTTATATATTCCCATGAATTTAGGATTCAGACATGCACATTAATCCTATTTGATGGTAATAACTTTATTTCAAAACAAACAAGAAATATTTATATAAATAGATTACAGTTACACATATTTATTTGGCAGGTGGTTGCCAAAGGTTAGAACAGCGTACAAGCATGTATACATAGGCCAGGAGCCAAGAACTTCCACTGGCCAACCAGAACCATGTAAAGAGACACAACTAAAGGAGTTGGAACCTTAGAACTCAGGAGTGCTCCAATTCTAGTCACTAAGTCACAACTACACTAATAGTTTGCCAGTTCTAATCGCTAGTCTCTTGTCGTTTACCAGTTCAAATGTCTTTCCAATCCCCAGGCACTTCTCTAAATCCGAATCCCTCATCGTTCTTTGCAGGGATGCACAAAAAATCACTGGAGGCAGCGTCAGGCACACCAAGCCAGAAGCCAGACATACCTCAGCATCCAAACAATGCCAGCGCTGATGATACTGATGCTGAGGAGAGGAGGAGCGACTCGCCCATGTCTAAAGAGGAACTGAGGGAGAACAGCATTGCTGTTCTCAGGGCTAAAGCACAGGAGCACAGTGCCAAAGTGCTGGGGACAGTGTCTAGCAAAAGACTTGAGCATAAAACACAGGGAGAAAAGGAGGAGAAGACCAGCGTGGAACACTCAGACTCCCAAGAAGAGAAAGAGAGCTCATAGATATGCACTTATAACCGTTGGTCACACAGCATTGTGTCTTTCTGTAGCTTTCCTATAAACAAATCCTGATGATCTCTTCTGTATTTCCTCAGAACCACAGGCCAGGAGTGGATCTCCTCTAACCTAGCTAGTGCTATTTTCCTATTCTCACGTAGCGCTTCAGATGTTAAGTTCACACGTTGGTTGGAAAATACAGAAAGCATGACGCATTAATGTTTATTTTTTATTTTTAAGACCTACTTGCCACTAAATGTCATTTGGTTCTATATACAGTATATGCTAGTACAAGAAACAACTGTAGCTGCAATCTGGTAACGTTTGGTGATATCAGTGGTGGCTTGGCAAGGACGAAATGCTCTTCAAACCTAATAAACAATGTTATTTTTTATTTCTACTTTAAAAACAACCATTTTAAACATTTCACTTTCAGTCTGTACACTGTGCTTCTTTTTTTAAAGGCACTCAGTTGCTTGATAAGTTGTATTAGAATGTGACGTTGTACATATTGTAAATAAAGATAGCTTGCTACAGTATTGTTTGAAGTACACTTTAATGTACTGTAGTCTTATAATATATGGGGTTATGTTCTGAATAAAATGTTGATCAGATTATTTAAAAAAAACAAACATCTGAAATGATGACATATGACTTTTTTATGGGAACAATGATAAAACAAACAGAAATATTTTTTGAAACCCTAAATATGACCTAAACGATTCAATTTCAATTTAAAGGGACTGCTTCCACGGGAGCTTCACTTAGGTAATCATCTATTAAAGATCATGACAAACGTAGCATGCAAAAAACCTAATAACTCTTTTACCCTAATTAACATTTTTGTTTCTTTTAGGTTCTTGGATTGAAATTTAATGCAGCTGTTGTGGATAGTAAATAACATTAGATAAACAAAGGTAGCATAACACTGTTTTATATGAGTTATGTTCTACTTGGCGTTTTCAGTGCCACGACCGATTAAAACTGATGTGTCCTTTTCCTCTATAGGCTGAGTGGCTGTATGTGTCACCGATATATAGTATAATCTGCCACATTCCCAGGGTCTCAATCTAGCTAGAAAAAAGCAGGAAAAGTACATGGCATACGTATGGGCGAGGAGCATGAACGCAGCCTTGGATCTGGTTCTCTCAGTCAAAATTACAGGCAGCAGTGCTCATGTTCACTCTAGATCTTATTATGATTATTTCTATTATACTTCATGTGTTTTATTCCCCATGTAACCTTGTAAATATGTAATTATTGTTTATTCCTCAGTAAAAAATACTTGTATTAGTTGAAATGGAAATGTCTGTTAAATTGAGTTTCTGTTAACTGTGATCTCTTCCGCTCTCTCTCTCTCTCTCTCTCTCTCTCTCTCTCTCCCTCTCTCTCTCTCTCACGCACACACACACACAAAACACACACAAACACACACAAACACACACCTGGGCAGCTGATCCTATCCTGCCCTTATTATTGAAGGCTGTCAACAGATTATTGATACACACTGTTAATTCAGTCCTCATTTAATTTAATTTACTTAGTGTCCATGTAATTAATTAGTTGCCATCTGCAGTGATTAAGCCTGGCTTATAAATTTAACAAAATATCTCAATCCCATGTTTCGGCTGTTACTATTTATGATGTACGATGATACAGGTTTGAAAACTACCTCATCGCTTACTGTTTTGGACAAGAAAAAAACAACACTATTTTGTTAAAACATTGCTATTGTACAGTATTAGCTGTTTTAATGTAGTGTGAATGCAATCAGCACTAACTGACACCTGCAGCTATGTGGCAGAAACTCATCGTTATTTAATGCTGATTGTCTTGACGTCATCCTGCTGTATTTTAGAAGAAGTCATTGGCCTGCTTTACATTATTTAAAAAATTAAACAATGTCCCAAAACTTCATAATTAGTAATTAATAATAATTAATTTTAATAAATGGTGGAATTTACCATTTATAATCAAAATCTCAGTGTCACTGAAGCTTTATTAAAAACTTAATAAATGATTGCATTATTTTCAGTTTCTGATTAAAGAATATTCAGCTAACTGATAACCTTTCTGTCTAAGTTGTTTTGATGAACTTCAAACACATGGTGGTTTGGCTCCAGAAAACAACAGTAATAGCTGCTATCGCTAGTTTTGGTATGAGGTGATTCATAAAAACTAAGTTAGACCAGTCAGTTGTTTCCATAGAGTTTTTCAGGTATTTTGTCATTTTTTTCTATACTTGTAGTGTTGATCTGTTACTGTTAACCTTTACAATTAGCATTATTTCTCCCCTCCTAACTGCCACATGGATACCTCATTGTGTTGAGCTCCCATGGTGATATAAGTATTTGCAATAAATATTATCTTCCTCGTATTCTCTTCTCCCATAGTGAGTGTGCTTTTGTCTACAGCATATTACTGTTTGTTTTATTTATTTTACAGTAAGTTGGGACTCCTGATTTAATCTCTAAACCCCAATCAACAATTTGTAGGCAGACATGACGCGGGTGAAATCGAAGATCGATATACAATATAAAGGCTCATGCTTCACAAAAGAGTCCTCTTTACAGTTCAATGGTCAGCTATCTTTTTAATCCCATTATTAAAGGAGCGTGAGGATCAAATGTCTAAAGCTGCAAGTAGGAAGCTCTCCCAGGTTTATAGTGACCTATCACCTGAGCCGGCTTTTAAACTCCATTTTCAGCAACATCTATAAAAAGGTCTGCTTCTGCCCTGAGTGGAATTGGATGTTGAAATTCAACCCATATGTTGCACACTTTCAGAGGATGGAGCATGGTTTGCTATGTCACAGTGCAAGGCTTTGATTGACAGCTTTCACTGGGGATCTGGGATGTCCTCAGCTCGCCTGTGGCCGAGCACTTTGGCATGTGTTTGGCTAATATGATGAATCACATGCAGGTTAAGTAAGGCCGAATGCCAGATACACTTAACCCCAGTACTGTGTGTAGATACATAAATGACTCCTGATGAGCATTTATTACAAGTTTACTGTGTGAGCAAGAGCTCTGGACAACTGGGCCTGGTTGGACGGCAGATTTGTCTCTTGTGAGCATTGCAAAGTGAACTAAATTTGGGGACCTAAGGGTGGCACATGAATGGACCATCACCATGGTGATTCTCCTAGGCTTGCTAAACCTACAGTATGTGCGTCTCAGTCTGGTTGATGTTAGTGCCCAATTGAGTGATAATCATGGTGTTAACCAACAACTCATGTGCTCATCTGCAGTAGACAAACCATTATGACTGAATGTATGTCCAGGGGAGTGGCATCTGACCCATTTCTGGAGAACATTTGGTGATGTGCAGATGGATTATTTTGCCACTGCTGAGACAGCTGGCAAGAGCCTGGTTCCCAGTACTGCTTTCAATAGTTGCCCAAACTCCCTGGTGGCTTTGTCGCTGAACAGCTTTGTTGTCTTAAATGGACTGTAAAATCTGGCACCCACAGTAAAGTTACCCATGTCAGTGATGCTGAATCTAATGACTACAATCTAGCATTCTAGGAAACAATGCATAAAATAAGAGCCTTCAGCAAATTGGCTAAAGTCAACAGTATCCTCACTCATCATCTGGAAAAGCAATGTTATGACTAACCTGCAAAGTACCAAATTCTGAGCATACCTGTTGTAATTTTTTCAAAGCAAACTGTATTAAGAATGAGATTTTAAAAAAATGCAATATTAATTCTTGACCAATTTTTTAGTACAGGATTAACTGAGTGGTCGGAATTGATTATGGTCACGTTACATAAATATTTTATAATGAGGCACACAAAGGTTTTTCCAAACCAGCATTGGCAAAGTATGTCTTCATTGACAGTGCTTTGTGCACAGGGGCATTAATTCCACTGAGGATAAACATAATGTTACAGCACACAAGTTATTCAGGACAATCGTGTACTTGTGTACTTTTAACTTTGTGACAACAGTTTGGAGAAGAACCACATATGGGTGTGATGGTCAGATGTCCATGTACTATTGACCACACAATGTACTGTTTACCAACAATGTGGTGTGTGGTGTATTTTTACCACCCCCTGAAACTAATAAAAATTAATATATTTTTTTCTGAGCGGATATAAAAGTGTTGTTTCTTCATCTATTTTTAATTCATGTTTTCCCTGATTATTCTTATTCTGACTTGCCCTCAAACTCAACTAATCATCTGTTTCAAAACAGGCAAAAATAATTAGAAAGGGAAAACCGAGACTAAATAAGTGGTGTCAGCATACTGCCATCTACTGGACACAAGTTGGTATAACAATGTCTCTCTACATCAGCTGAACTACCATATGAAATATGTTTTTGTTTTGAAGCAGATGGTTAGTTGAGTTTGAGGGAAAGTCAGAATAAGAATAATCACGGAAAACATGAATTAAAAATAGATGAAGAAACAACATTTTATATCCTCTCAGAAAAAAATGTGTGTTATGTTAAAACAGGTTTATGTTTTATATATATATATATATATATATATAAACATGTCGCCCGTGGTTTATATAATCACAGAACAACACCCCTAAACATATTAATACATAAATACATAAAACAACATGACACAAATAGAGTTGTAAGTCTTCTGACCATAATGTTGTGTATTAAGATTCTGGTGTTTATTCACTACATTACCCATAATGCAGTGCGGTGCGTTGAAGGATGTTCCGGTGTGTTACGTAGAATGTAAAAAAAAAGTCCCGAGTAAACAAGTTAAAATCCATCTGTGTGTGTCGTTTGCTTGAATTAGTGATTATACCCCTTTCGGGACACAATTGGTCCGTTAAGATGAGATATTTTTATTGGCTACCGAAATGTCGGTCAGTGGTTTAAATATTAAATTCAGATTTCAGGTGGAAACGAAAGTGATTTTAAAAAGAGCGAAGTAAATGTTTCTTAGCTACGAGAAAATTTATAGACATATAATATACTCATAAAAGTACAAATACGCCCCCCCAAAAAAAAATTCCTTAAAAACAAAAACAAAATAGTTATTTATTTAATAAATTTTATATATATATATATATATATATATATATATATATATATATATATATTTTTTTTTTTTAAAGCGTTCTTTAGTACTAAACCATCACAAGGGAATTATGCCCAGCTGTGCCCTATAAGTTTAATACAACGTGAATGTGGACACACAGGTGGCAAGAGGCAAATTATGCCACGTTAAAGATTCCGGAAACGGAAATGACGCCATTTGTTATTATCCACCGCCCACCCCCTCGCCATTGTAGCATGGATGCGAGTGCCTATTGCCTAGTTACTGTTACAAACCTATACAGAATTATTCCATTTGCTGGGCAAAACATTTTGGTCAAATCTGTGACTTGTGCACAGTTTAAAGTTTAAACTTTAGCAGGCTGTGGCTTCGTGTTCTCCGTTCGAGAGCTTTTACGTGGACGTTTTGAGTCGGACTGTTTCTGCTACATCCATAATCAAAATGGCGGACAACGAAGACGAGAGTAGTAACACGAACTGTCCCGAGGTTAGTCCTGTAAGTGTGAGCGGGTCTCAGACGGACGCATCGGACACCACTAGCTCTCAGATTCAGGGTGAAAACGGAGCCGGAAGCGTTCAAGTCGTGGTGAGCGCTGAAGGCGGCGGTGAACGAGGCCTGTCGCGGTTAGTAACCGTACAGAACGAACCGAGCGCGGACGCCAAAGCTGCTGACGGATCTTCAGAAGTGATCGGGGACATATTGAGCGGCGAAGTGCTAACGTCGTACGTGCAAGCGTGTGATAACGCAGACGACACCGTGGCGACAGAGTGCACGACAATTAGCAGCGATTTCTTGAGTGCTCTCGGGCCCGCGACTACCATCATCTACGTGCAGCCTGACGGGAGTTTCGTGGAGAGCTCTGGGCTTTCTGTAGAGGAGCAGCAGCAGCTCCTGGAGCAGCTTTCCAAACAGCAGCTCGTTCAGGTCACTGGAAACGAAGCGACTCGTCTGATCGAGCAGAGTCAGACACTGACACCGGCACCAGCACCCAAACCTGCCCAGAGCACCAAACCTGCAGTAATATCTAGTATTGACGTGCAACAGGTTATAGATCACGTTAACAAGTCGCAGGTCCGCGCACAAGCTGAGCTGAACCGCTCCCACACAACGACCCCTAAACTCCTGCAGAGGAGCGTCCAAGCTCAGACTCCCTCGTATATAACTCTAGAGGCTGGAAATGTCATTTCAGGACAGCTGACTACTACGTTACAGCCCCAGCCGTTTACCATTGTGCAGAACGCATCACAGCAGCTGCAGAGTGTCGCCAAACAAGTGGCACTGCATCAGTCACAAAACGGTGCACAACCTATTCCTCAAAAGGTAAGGGTTCTGTACAGCATGCACAACTACATATCCTCTACTGTACTCAAAGGTCTCTGAAAAAGCAAAGGACCCAAAGTGCCCAGTGCATTAATCCCTCATGGAGGCCAAATGATGTACTTATGACCATGTTTAGAAATCCTGGTCAGGGTCACGGTTTAGAGAACACGATGAATGGGACACCAGTTCATTGCAGGGCACCGTACACCCACATTCACACTTTTACAGTAGCCAGTCCCCCTGCTACCATGGTTTTTTTTTGGGGAGGTAATTAGTGTATCCAGTCGGACAATAACCTGAGTTAAACTGGGAACTTGCACTTTCTGCAGAGTCACCATGCTGCCTCACATATGTAAAGTACATAAAAATCCTCTCCCTCCTATAAAGGAAGGAAACAGAGCTCAGTGTAACGTTGCAGCGGTTAAGGATTAAGGGTCCTCTTCAATAGCCAATTAGTAATAATCATGGCAGTGCAAAGATTTGATCCTTTAGATCAGCAGATCTGAGCCTTATATCACATATTGTCATGTACTGTAGTTTAGAAATGACATCAGAATTATGTCAAAAAGACATGCAGAAATTATTTTTTTTGTTTGGTCGTTTTATTTGATCGTCACTCACTCAGATGCATGATGTTTTTTAGTTTTCCAGATTTAAATGATGTATCAGTAGTCTAGTAGTAGTCTAGTATTTTAAGGTGACTGGAAGAAGCTCCTTGGCTGCAGGGTACAACACCTTCCAAATTTATCTTCAAATCCATGCACCTAGTGTATGGTATGCTGTTAAAACCCAGACACGTTGGCTAAGACTTCTGTATAAACAGTTGGCTTGATTCTCTGGTCAAAGTTTCTCAATTTCTTTAGACCTACTTGACTGAAACCATCTGCATGTAAGGTTTGGAAAGTAACTCTTACTTAGTAAAATGCTCTTGTGAGCTATGTGTGAAAGAACATTTTGCTCCACTGTGCAGATTATTGTCATGGCTGTGAGTACATAAATTTATACAGAATTCACAGAAGTCTGTGTCCAATACATGCTGTGTAGTAAAAAGTTATTACATTTCCTAGTGTTAGCTAGCAAGCTAAAATATAACATCTGGTTAAACAGAAAAAAGTCTTGTTCCACCAATTATGAACCATGACGCAGTGCAGACTTATGGTCTCCATTTAAATTTTTAAACCAATCTATAAACTAACTGTATAATTACAATAATTTTAAAATATTTGTCTTTGAATCTCCAGCTAGCTGAACCCATCCATATTCAAGTGCACGCTCCACCAAAACAGGACATTAAACAACACCAGGCCGCTCCCATCACCATCCTCCAGTCGCAGAGCTTGCCAGTAAGCCAGTCTGTGGTGAAAGTCTCCACTGTTGGCACAGTCAGTACTCCTCAGATTATCCACATCACACCTGTGCCTGGCCAGCAGCAATATTTCTTACAGAATCCAGGAGAACCACCCATTCAACTTCTCCTTCAGAAACCAGCACCTGTGGTTAGCAGCATTTCAGTTCCGATTGTGCATAAAGTCCAAGCTCCTGCCTCTTCTTCTAACTCCACCACTGCTGGAAAGAGTCCTGCAGCCAAGCCAGCTGCGGTCTCCATCCACCCCACCTTGATTTTAACCCCTTCCACTAGCGTTTCATCGACAACCACCAAAATATTAAATCCGCCCTCTAAGGCCACAACAGTGGTAACCAAGGTTTCAGCTCCAGCCGTTGAAAAAGAGAAACCCAAAGCGAAGAGCCGCCAGAAAAAGCCTTTGAAAATCCAGACACGCTCTGGTCGAGTGTCTCGGCCACCAAAGCATAAGGTAAAGGACTACAAGTTCATCAAAACCGAGGACTTGGCAGAGAGTCATCAGTCAGATTCTGATGACTACTCTGAGATCAGCGTGGAAGACGAAGAGGGACTTGAGGGCAAGAAGAAGACAGATGTTGATGGTTTGTCCCTCCGCAGCAAAGCTTTTAAATGTGAAACATGCGAGAAGTCCTACATAGGCTTTGCTGGTTTGAACAGACACTATAAACTTAAGCCAACTCATGACAAAAGTCACACATCATCTCCAGTTGCGAAAGAAGACTCTAAACCCACAGAAGAGCAAACACAGTCTGAAGCAGCTAAGACGAATCCTGTGAAGGAAGCCACGACTCAAAAAGTTAAGATGTCCCTTCTTCACATGTGCATAAAGCTAGAAGAAACTTATTTTCCCTTTAGATTTGCTAAATATCTTTTTTGCAAGAAATTCAGACACAGCACTGCAATAAACATGGCAAATTCATGACCTGTTTCTGTTGAAATGTAAACAGGTGCAAGCAGATTCTACAAGACAGATTGTTCCACGACGGCCTGGGAGACCTAAGGGGTCAGGGAAATCCACTCTTCCCAAAAGGCTGGGAAGGAAACCGAAGAGAGGAAGACCGGGTCGACCTCCTAAACAGCAAACAGCACTTACTTTGGAGCAGCAGGCACAGAGACAGAGAAGTCGACTCACAGAGGTAACGCTCACTAAACTGGAATTTTACATAACATCTTTATCACTAAGAACTGACAGTCGTAGATTTACTTCAATGGCTAATTGGTTCACAGCCATTTTTAAGGCTTATAATAGCTGTATGGATGTTGATGAATGTGCTACAATCACAGTTGCTTAGAATCAGTGGGCAAGGTCCCAAAATCCTAAGGATAGAAATATTGAGCTTTGATAATATACGATCTAATATACGATCACTCTCAACAGTTTATACAGCAGTACGACGATGAAGACCTGATGGAGATTGTTCTTCCACGCCTGGCGAAGGTCATGACTGTATGGGAATTTGTGCTAATGAAGGTAATGAATTTACATGACTTTACACTTTACATAGTGTAGATTTACACTCTACATTTAGATTAAACCAAAAATGAGTAAACATGAGAAATTAAGCATTCAAGCTGCTGTGCTTAATCTCGCAATTATAGCACGGCATTTATTTTTTACGACTGTTGTGGTTAAAAATGCTTGATATTTTATCTTTGTGCTTTTATTGTGGAAAACTAGCAATAAATAGCAAAATTGCAAGCACCGGATTCTTTTAAACTACAATTAGATGAAAACACGAAAACAATTAGATGAAAATACTTTCTTTGATACCTGCACTTTTATTGGACACACAAATTCAAGAGGACTTTGGCTGAATTGTGGAAACATTTGCTATGATTGTGAAAATTTGAAAAAAAAATCCTTTGTAAATTTGTGTACTTGCAAAATCCTGTAGGGACTGACTAGCTGTAACATGTGACAGCTTTCATTCTTAAGATTCAAAACCTTTTGCTCAGTTTCTGCGTTTTGAACAAGTAATAAAATTTGCAATAGGATTAAGTTCAATGCACTTGAATAGTAAACTGTGAGGATGGTGTTAGATGTTTCATTTGACATATTCTTTACCTGAAGGTAGAAAATGGCCATTTGTCCAAGCAGCAGTTCCCCAGTGTGTATCATGAATTTGAGCAGCTCCACAGCCAGGTGAAGAAGTTGGCACAGGAGCACTTTAGTATTTCACCAGCTTCCCGAGCAGCTATCGAGGTCACCAATATGGATGTAAGTAACTCGTTATAAAACATTTTTAATTTTCATTTACTGTCAGAAACCGTTTTATTTAATGTTAGTGATTGTTTTATGTTTTGCCACCATGAGCACAAGGATCTTTATTGTAGGGACCTGTTTGTTTTTTAACACACCTTTATTTACCGTTATCAAATTTATACTTTTCTTTTTACTTTTATGCTGATGACGTAAATGAAGAAAACCTCTCTCCATTTGAATCCTAATAACTTGTTTATCAAAGCGTCTCACTGAGTGTCTGAAAGATGTCATAAATTGTATGAAGAGAAAACAGACATTCGGGCATTATTTTTTCTGCCCTTCTAAACACATGACCAGTTTATCAAATGACCTTGGAGTGCTTTCTGAGTATGGAGAGATGTTACAAAGGATGTTAAACGAGTTGAGAAGTCTTCTGTCACTTTCTGTCCCTTCTGCACTGTCCGATACAGGATCCAATTTTAGGTTTTAAAGGACTGGTCCCTTCATATACTCTGGACCTCCTCTCTTAATACTCAGCTCCAAGGACTCTAAAAGCTTGGTTGAGGCCTTAGCATGACATGCTTCTGTGGTCTTTGCACCAAGGCTGTAGAATATTTTACCCCTAGATGTCACTTAGCTTTTTCAAATTAAATCTAAATTCATCTTTTAGTAATTTTATTCACATTTCTATGGGAATTACTTCCACATTTCTTACCACAATTTTATTCCTATTACTTTGGGCAACTGTTTTTGAATTGTTACAGTTAACATTGTTGCGTTACTAGATAAATAAAAATGACTTCTGTCTCTGAAGGTCTTGAAATCGCTGGGTTTTACTGATCCATCTAGTGAATTAACACCCCTGAACTCGTCGAATGGACAACAGTGTACGATACGAAATCAATCTGCAAAGAGTCCACGGAATATCGAGGTGAATCTCTAGTTTTATTTTCTGATACACATCACCATTGAAGATGGAACTGATTTTTGTTCAGCAAATTATTGTATTGTTCCAGCTGCATATATACAGTCTGTTTTGCTTTCAGTGTCATATGTCTTTCAGTGCTTTCATGCTTGTTGTTTGTTTTTGTTTTTTTTGTGTGTGTGTGTGTAAATCTATGGGAATTAGAAACACATGATCAGTTGGGTTGCAAACTGGGGGACAAGCGGATTAAACAAACACAGAATCTTGTTAGTGAGGGAAATGTAATGAGGTTTCTGAAATGATGATAATTGCTGTACTATTTAAGCTTTATTACTGATGATCAATCAAACCTAGAGAACAAGCTAACCAATAGCTAGGTGATAGTAGTTAGGACTGGTCAGAGTATTGTAACGGTAACAGTGTGCATGTCCCCTTTATCATGAAAGGTGTGGCTTTTTTTTTTTCTAGAGCAAATATAGAAAGTGTGAAAATACCCTTTTGTCTTAATTTCATACGGATTACTAAATATTTTACTATACTATGCCAAACAACACTACATTATTCTGAACTATATTATATTATGTTATAAAATATACTATACTAAATTATAGCATACCGAAAGTGGAAGCTGATGTAATTTACTACCAAAAATAGAAATATGGAACGTATAGGGATGCAATATTACCAGCAGAAAATTAATAATCTAGTGGAGTAGTGTTTATGTATTTATTTATTTTTTTACCATAGTCTTTATCCTCACTTACAAACGAATTGATTTGTACAGTAAAACCTGCAGATGGTAAGCCAATGCTTTTGTTGATTTTTGTATTTTAGAAGGCCAATGGATTCAAGAATAAGTAGAATAAGTCATTCTTGATGTTTGTCACCAGGAAATACATGCACCATTACGTTAAAACACTCAGTTGAAGAAAAAAGTATGTAGGCGTCATAAATTAGCAGGGTTTTTTTGGTTTGACAGAAAACAGACTGATGATTCTTATTTTAGCAGCGGATTGACTCTATTTTTCCACTGAATAACTGAGCACTCAGACCTGTAACCTGCTCATCCTGGGTTCCTGGGCTGATGCTTTTTTCTTCAGCTCAATTCCCAAATCAATGAATAGATTTTCTTCTTTAGGCTTATGTCCTCTCTTAGAAACTATGTTAATTGGACACCAAATATATAGTTGTCTTTCACTCTTATTTGAAATCTCACAGATTGTTCTGATTTATAGAATACCAGGACGTTGCCTCCAGCAAAGAGGTTTAAAATGGAAAACTGCTGTGGCGAAAGCAACGATTCTGCGGTTAATCAGAACGGTATTGAGAAGCGCACGGCTAATGAGGACTCCATGCTGCTCCGGGAACCACAGGTGGTCCTGACCCGTTTAGAGAACTTGGCGAACACTGATGCAGACCCTGCAACAAGGACAGAAGAAGCAGCTATGGACACAGGAGAATGCCTTCTTGATCCTGAAGCTGGCAAACCTCAAGATGACCCTGACGGAGAGCTTTCAGAAGTTCTCAACAGTGAGAGCAGTGGGAGCATGGACATCGCGGATCAAGTGAAACAGCTGGAACAAGTGCTGAGCTCAGAAACAACAGATAAGGAAATCGTGCTGAATGATGAAAACGGTAACCCTTCACAAACCGAAAGTTTGGCCGAGGCAGAATCTTTAGTAGAAACTGTTGTCAGCGAGGTGGTGATGCAGTCTGTTGAGGCTCAGGAAGGAACCCCGGTATTTATTCAAACAGCAGAGGGCCTCGTTCGACAGAGTGCTGAGGAACTTGCTTCTAAGGGAATAGTGATTGTGAATGGGCCTGATGGCAGTACAGTGCACATCGAGGCTCCAGAAGGAGTTCCTTTAGAGACTGTCCATGCTCTATTAGGCATCGAAACTGAGAGAAAGACTTGAGAGAGGAAAAAGTGCAGCGTCTGAAACATTTTTGACATTTCTCAACTATTTCAAGACAACTCTTATCAGCATGGTATCGTGCCGTCGTCCCCCCACCCAAGGAACTTTTTATTGCAGATTTTTGTATATTTGTAAAAACAAAGTATTATTATTGTTGTTCCAGATTTTGTGCATTGTTTTTGATCCAGTCTTTTGTTTGTAAAATGTAAGCGTTTGGTTATATAGACCTTATGCCTTCACATTTCGATGCCAACATTGCGTGTCTTCACTTACTACTACAGCCATGGCAGGACTCAGTAGTTTATATACTGTATACTATGAAGAAATGTACAGTAAAGTGTGAAATACTTAATTATTAGTTTACATTGCTTTAAGCAATGAGGAACTGTTCTTTGTATGTGTATTGGTTTTAAACTGCTCGAGGATGATTTATGGACTTCAAAATGTGCATTTAGTTCTTTATGATGGGAAAAGTAATTAAATTGTCCAGAATGAAGCGAAAAGTTAACAAGTGGAAAAACATGTCTTAAGTGTGTAAAATCCCAGGTTATCTTTTTGTTCCATCGTTACATGTTGTATAGTAGTTTGTCCAGTTCAATAGTTGTTTAAAAAGCACTATTTTATTACTTTTTATATAATCTTTGGACATACTGTGTTTTTTCAGGCATCTCGACATTTGTAATACGAAGAGGATACATAAACAGATGACATTAAACCAATATTTGTGATTGAGCTTTGGGAATTGGGGCTTTGTATTCTATACCTGACCAGTGTTTAAAAGCAATGACTTCTGTTTTTGGGCCTTTCACTGGTAGCTGTTTCCACTTTAACCTCCTGTCAAGTCAAAGTAAGCTGTTTTTGTGCCCCAAATACAACCGAAATTTCAAAACAATGAAATATTTTTTTTTTAAAATACTTCATAGGTGTGTTCTCTAATGTATTCAATGTTAATAATTTACAGTTCAATTCAGATTTATTTGTATAGCACTTTTAACAATGGATGTTGTCGCAAAGCAGCTTTAAAATAATCTAAAAAATCAGAATAAAAATGAGATGTAAAAAAATATATTTATATTTATCCCTAATGAGCAAGAGGTGATGGGGACAAGAGGAAAACCTCCCTGAGAAGACATGATGAACAGGAACCCGTCCTCATCCGGATGATACTGGAGAGTGATTAACAGATGTAAAGCTTGTAATGATAAACTCTTACTTTACCACCATGATCATGTAGAGCTTTAGTGAGGCCAAAATCTCTTTCTTTGCCTATTGTGGTTAAAAAAAAAAGGCCAAACCATTAACCAGAACTATGCAGGCTGTTGGCCAAGATGTCTTTGCTCTTTGTCAATACAAATTACCATCTTATCTCCTGAACAGTAAACTTTTTCTTCACACATGTTTATTACATTCACATTACAACAAAAATGTTATAACAGATATTACAATAAAGAACAGGAAAACCATTCAAGGTTAAAAATAACACATTTTTAGCTCAAGTGATTTTGACTCCATTTTACAGAAGTATATTAACTCAAAATGATTTTGTTTGTCAAAAACCAACACAATGGAAATTATTTCATTTAATGATGGATGCAGTTTGCATTTCTTTGTCTGCTCTCAAAAACGTTACCTTACATTGGACCTCACGTTAACAAAGCTACAATTACTTTGGACAAATGGCTTTTCCGTTAAAGTGTACTGTAGATTTTAGTTTTGTACACAGATTTTTGCAGAAACTTGATATGACATGAAAAAAACCGATTTTGCAGAGGACAGGATAGATAATAAATCAATGCAAAAATCTGATTTGCTTTCTAGAGCCAATTATCCACATATCTTATTGTATGCAATTTAAATTAGATAACATTTTTATACATCTCTCTTTGGCTCAGACATTTCTATTTAAAAGCAAAAGACGTATACAAGATGCTACAACAGAATTTCAGCAGTTATTTCCTGATATTTATATCTTGATGTGTTAAACGACTTAAAATGACTGACAGATTTCTGTTAATAACATCGATAGCTCTGAATGTTTAACTGTTGGTTTGACAACGGTGGAAAGTAGGGTAGATGTAGAGTGGCAGGACAGGCTGGGATGAGGTCTAAATGTGGGGTAGTAGGATGAGGTGAGAAGAGGTGGTAGGTATGGGATAGCAGAACAGGATGAGGTAGGTTTTGTAGCAGGCAGCAGGTAGAAAATTGCTTGAAGCTGAAACCAGAGTAAGAAAGAGTTACGCTTTTGGGCTCTTTAATTTTTACCATATGTACGTTTTCTAAATAACTAGAAAATACTAAAAAAAATTAAACTGAATCGTATTAAAGCCCACGGATCAGGCCAAAAGAGATGCATAAATGTAAATGTGCAATTCCCCATCTTAAAGATTTCTGACATTTTGGGGCATTAAACAAACTGTCCACAATTAAAAAGATTTAATATATTTTTATGTACAAGGTTTCTGAAGTTCTTTAAAAAGGATTTGTTTATGAGTGAAATTTACATTTTGTGTTGTGCTGAATTTTAATGGAAAAAATGATATAGATATACTGATGACTTCAAATAATCAGACTGAGACTGTAATAAAAGTAAATGAAAACATTTATTAAAGTAAACTATATATAAACTATAACTATCAATAACTGTCTATTAATAACACTAAAAAGCTATGAGTTTATTTACAACAATTTTATTTACAGCTGTTAAACAGGGATATAAACAGGGATAAAGACAAATGAATAGATTAATGAGGGACATTAAAACTAATCCTTCATTCCTGGCTTTGCTGGACAGACCTGTAGGTATAAAAAGGGTTAGGGTTAGGGTATAGGGTATTTTTAAATATCAGGATTAATCAAAGATAAAAATAAAATTAATTTATACTTACGTGTGGAGAGCTTGAGCAATGTATAGAAAAGAAATAAGGGAAAAGAAGAAATATGAAATGTATCAGAGGAAGAAATGAGGATCTGGGTAGAAGGAAGAACATTGCTCAAAGCTTCTCCAAAATCTCCATCATCTTCTCCACGTGCCGCTTGTGAAGACGCCCGAGTGTGCTGGCTAAAGCTGCTGGGTCGTGGTAGAGCTCCAGGGCCTGAGTAAAGAGCACTTCAACAAGGTCTGTAAGCTGATCCTATAGACAATTTACACACCATGATCACTATCACAATCCAACACAGTGTCACTGAGTTTAAGATACAATGCTGAGAATTTGTGTATCAGAAGATATTGGACACATACAATAAGCACTACGAAGTAGGTCCCTGCTGCAGGCTCCCACTCATCCACATCCAACATGTTGATGAGTGCAAGCAGGCGCTCCAAGAATCCTCCCTCAAACTTTGGGAAAGAAAGACGACAAGCTCCGTTAATGCCGTCATATCAGGGTTTAAATTATGGGAAAACAAGATGAGATAAAATAGACCATGTTCTGAAACACATTCAGGCATCACTTTTAAATCTCCTGATAAGACGCTTACTGTCTCAGGTGTTGAGCCACTTTTCAAATAGCCGAATACAAGCAGCTCATGAAAGATGTCCAGAAAGTTGTAATGGTGGACCTGCACAGAGGAGAAAAGTTATAAAAAGACATTAGCTTAACATATTGGACTCCTGTTTTCTATAACTTCAAAATCTGTCATGTTACATAGGCTGTTAAATAAGCTTACGTAAACCCTGGAGAGCTCTGCTGTAATCGATT
The DNA here is from genome assembly GCF_030014155.1 of Tachysurus vachellii. Classification (NCBI taxonomy): domain Eukaryota; kingdom Metazoa; phylum Chordata; class Actinopteri; order Siluriformes; family Bagridae; genus Tachysurus; species Tachysurus vachellii. Next base: position 19,334,831 of record NC_083469.1, read on the forward strand.
CCTGATTAGACGGAGTCCGAAGGAACCGAATCAGAGCCTCATAGGCCTGCTGCACAAGACCTGCATCCTGTTAACACAAAAAGATCTCTGTAACTCACTCTGGCTATAGTTTTCCACATGGCTACTTGTTTTAATCCCATGAAACAGTATGTAAGCCTAAGAATATCTAGTACTTCACTAAAGATAAACAGATGATGTACTTCATGGCTAACTTTCCAACTACTGCATATCCCAGAGCTAACTCCATCATGTACATTTTATTTTAATATTTATCTTAAGAATGTCCTTAATTTGTACCAGGCTGTGATTGTTATAAAACACAAAATGAACTACTGATATTAATTATTAATTCCCTTAATTATTCATGACCACGTTCTCTTTTTTAACAACTACATAATTTTTAAAGCCCAATAACAAAGTATTTTGCACAAAAATGAACAAAGGTTTCATCGTTCTGAAGTCACCTGGTTGTTAAGTGCTGCCAGACGCACGACAATCTTCTTTCCCACAACGAACAAGAAGTTCTGGTTGTGGACGCTGGCAAGCAGAGTCTGAATATAAGACAGCACACAATATAAGTTAAAGCAGACTGGACTAAAGTAGACTTCCCCTGAGTGATAACAGCAGATGAACAAAGGTTTTACTCACGCTGAACACCACACGGAGAGCACGCAGCTTCATGCCGATGTCAGTCACCCCTCTGCCTCTAAGATGTTCACTAAGAAAAAAAGAGATGCAAATGTGTATAGGTTATTAAACATACACTACATTCTTACACCATTAAACCGTAAAGAGGATCGTACCTAATAAAGGGCACCTCCATCTCCTCTGGGGTGAAGCTCTCCTCACTCTCCTGCAAGAGAAATTAGCAATGAATCATTAAAACCCACACAGCAAATGTTTACAGGCTCCCATTGAGGGGAAAATCAGCATATGTAGATACACATCAGGTCTGAAACATAGAATTACCTCATAGTCCTGATGTCTCTCTGAGTCACTGTGGGGAGAGTGAACATGCTCCTGCTCCCAGGTGGAGGTGTTCACCTGACCATCTTCAGCCATATGCAGGTACGTGCAGACCATCTTTTTGAAGGTGTGATGTTAAATTACAAAAATAAAAACAAACACAAATTAAAAACAAACACAAATAAAAACTACAAACAGATAAATGTATAACGGACAAAATTCCAAGAGTTACTATCTACAATATTGGCTTCATGACACTGCAATAAATTTACCATGTAATCCTTAAGTGGCTTGTTGGCTGATGTCTCCACATGGTTACAGGATATGAACTCTGTAACCTTCTCAGATTCTCCCTTGAGAGAACAATTTATTGTGAACACAATTAGACGCTGCACTGAGTGCTTTCTATCATAACAGTCTCATAATAATACATCGAACATTCTCTTGCTTTCATTACTGTAAAAACAACCCTGTAAAATCCAGTGATCAGCTTTAGGAAATAAATAAAAGTTTGGTTACCAGAAGGACAGGTGAAGATTCCTGGTGATGTTCAGCAGGCAGCAGTTGAAATTTTGGCTCAATGTCCTTAAAACACACAAACACAATTATTCACTGCAATTAACACAATGTTGTGATGCCACAACACATAATCCCTTACGTATGGTATGATATGGGAATCCCTGCAAATGACAATTATATAAAACTCTAAATCTACAACTGCATTTCTCTTCTAAAAATTCTCACATCTCTACATCAGACTAATAAATACTGTGATTACCTCGAGAACGACAGCTGAAGATGTGTGGTGAGGTTCGGAGTGCAGCAGAGGCAGGACTGGCTCAACGGCCTTACACACATACACACGCACGTACACACAACCACACAACACACACACTTAGACAAAAGCAGCCTACACTTTTCAAATGTAATTAAAATATTTTGCTGCCACATACCTGGTGGAGAGAGAGAGTATCTATTGATTCTCCCAGCAAATCCACAGGCTCTGCAATAAATAAGATGTATATAATCAGAAGTAAATTCAATAACAGCTAATGTTTTCTAGTGAAAATTTAGGGAGACAGAGAGAGAAAGAGAGAGAGAGAAATTTTAATATGTAACCAGAGATCTGTAAGCGAGAGCTGACTAAACAATAGTGTAATCATGATTTGATGTAAAATCAGTACTCGGGGTTGTGAAAAGCGACTTTTTAAATGTGTAAATATTATATTGTGTAAATAAACTAAATTGTCGTTAGCAAGGCTCAATATTTTATTGTGTAATTTAAACCAGCAGCCAGGTTTGCTAGTAGGTTAATTAGTATTAGGAAAAATATTCTATTCACACTGATTTAACCAACACATTGTGAAATAATTACATCTAATATCCAGGTTTGATTATGAGTATATGATATGATTAGTCCGACCATTACGGTGTAATTTAAATTTAAATCACTAGAAATCGTTTAGTCCGTTTAGCGCGCTAGCTAACGGGATCACAAGGCTAAGCATGATTTAGTCTAAAAAAATAGCAGCCAAAGTTGTTAATAGTGACCTTCTAATACGGTAAATATTCCATTACGGTAATTAAATTAATCCTTGTTAGCCTAATTAGCCTAATGCTAGTTACCGTGTTAGGCTAACACGGAAACTAGCATTAGGCTAACACTGTAAGTAGCATTAGGCTAATTAGACTAACACTGTAACTAGCATTAGGTTAATTAGCGTAACTAGCATTAGGCTAATTAGGCTAACACGGTAACTAGCATTAGGCTAACAGATAAGATCGCTTGTGAGCTACATAACATTAGACTGTAACACTGTAACATCAACAGGATTTATTGTAAAACCAGTGAAACATTAAAGTCACATGGTAGGATAAAGCTCCTCCTACCGTGAGAAGGCTGAGTGCGGTCCGGAGGAGCTCTTTCTCTCCGTAGGCTGCGGTAAATGCAGTAACCCGCACCGGCAGAGAAAGCGACGAGACCCGCAGCACGAGCGATCTCACCTACAGTCCAGCTCTTCAGGTCCGGCAGAAATCCTCTTACAGCCATCGCTGTGTCCGAAATTCGTCGCTGTTTGAAGAGTTTATTTGAAAAGTGGCGTTGCGAGAGATGTTGTTGATCCGTATCCAAGCAGAAATTCAAATGGGTTTTGATACAAAACTATTCGACGATCTATTCAAATAAAAATGCTCAAATTGGGTATAAAACGAAGAGGTTCACAGGGCTCGAGTTTTAGACCCAAAGTCTGATTGTTTGAGATGAGTCTCTGCATAGTTAATTCATACTTGATTTATGGATTAAAAAAAGAAAAATAAACAATACATATTAATTAATTAATTAATCGATCAATTAATTAATTAAGTAAGTAATTAATTAATAAACAAATTAATTACAATTAAAGCTAACAGAAATGCTGAATATAATAATAATAATAATAATAATAATAATAATAATAATTAAAGATAACAAAAATAATACACTATTCTGAGTAGCTCCAAAGGCCATTTTACAACAGAAAACAGTCCTATGTTCTGTCATGTTAACCGTAATGTTACCCTTCATACTAGTCCGTGGCAGCACACAGAGCACTTATTCAAAATAAAATAGGTTTATTATTATTTTTTTTGTGGTTTGGTCATGGTCTTCTAATTAAAACACTGCAAACTAAAATTTTCATGCTATATTGTTGTAGCAAACGCCCACAAACTAACAAGTACACATGATATTTCAGTAGCTTCATGTCTGTCTGTAAACGGCAGCCTTCAGTTTGTGCAGCAGCTCACACTGTGAGTTCAGTTAAATTCACAACTTTGTGAAAGTATTATCTGCCACAGAGCATAAAAATACAAATATCATTGTTTAACAAAATTTACATGATCATATTAAATACACGTGTTTAGAATGTTTATTATCATTTGCTAAACCAGTGCAAACAAAGCACAGAAATGAACGCTGCATTTTTTATTTATTTTTTATTTATAAACAGCTTTATTTGACTTTAAACACAGTACCAACTACGTTTACAGGATTTGGCAGAGAGTCTTATCAACAGCAACTAACGTTTATACAACGTTATACAACTGATTGCAGAAGCAAAATGAATTCTGGGGTGTATATAAACATCATCTAAAGTTCAGGGAAGACAATAATCAGCAAGACAATAATCAGAGACATACTGCCAAAGCAACAAAAGACTATTTCAAAAACAAAAACCAGGAAAGTCTTGAGGAAAAACAGGTCAGTCACTTGATCTGAATTCCACAAAGCATGTCTTCGTTAGCTGAAGCAAAAAAGGGGGACAATTTACTGCACAAACCACAGCCACCTCCCAAACATTAAGGGGGTTTGTATGTGCTGTAATTTTTACATTGCAAAAGTAAAATGTATTTAAATATCCTTATTAAAATCAAAGAAACCACTTTATTTACATGCAAACTATTTGATGGAAAATTTAAAACAGTTAGTTCAACAAAAACTTCAACAGTTATTCACCAGGTATAAAAAAACAAACAAACTGTGATACATACTACCGATAAAACACTAGGAATACTACAGTAAAAAATATTGACAAAAAGACAGTGAAACACAGGTAGCTAAATAATGTGATTAATTGGCAAGAATAAAAACAGGTGAGCAGAGTCAATGTGGGAAATAAAACCAAAAAAAAAAATTTAAAAATACAAACACAAGAAAAGTTGATTTGTAACTGGGCAAACATGAAATGAATGAATAAGAAGAATTTAATTCTTTTAATTTTATTCTCACTAGCTTTCGCCCTAAAACAAACGACCCACAAATTGTATAGGTATAAGTGACATTATTATGGACTACTCAAAACACCACCAAAACATGGATCTATTCTCAAAGCAACCACTAAATCACAAATAAATATGACATTTAAACATATTTTTGCATGAGGATTGCTGACAGGAGAACCCAGAACAATGCCAGAGTGTCTCTGTCATTAACAGACAGTATGAGCTTGCAAACTGGAAGCATACAAAATGATTCACGTGCAAAACAGAGATCTGTATGAAATTTATCACAGTTTATTTCCAGAAGAGAATTAATTAATGAAGAATGCTTCAGTGTTCGGTTCTCTGACACAGAGAGGCTTCTCTGGAATCTCGATTCACTTCTCCATGCTTGCAATTTTTTATATAATTCTTATTGTTTATATAATTCATAGGATCCTCAAGTAGGCATACTCACTGCCACAAATGGATGCATATTTAAAAGAGTGTGCCTGAACCCATGCAAAATAAAAGGGCCCATATTTTCAATGTGTGGTCTGCTGTTATCTGAGCCCATCAGCAAAACTGGTACAAAACATTGTTTGCACTGCAGTATGATGCAGTGACAGCGATGGGAATGGCCATCATTTACTCACATATCCTGGCTAACTGCTTTTTAGTCCTGTCCCTGAACCACACACAACAATAAGTTGTTGATTTCTGATCTGATGTTGTTTTTCCAAAGGAACTGAACCATCTTCCTGTAGACTTGCCAATCCACATGTACAGCATGCTGCAAGACAAAGCTGCCAGTTTCTGATTGTATCCACCCAGAATATTTGTATGTGATATCTTCATGCAATTACATGCTGATTTGTGGTCCATTCAGTTCTGATTTTTTATGCAAACAATTAGGTGAAGTTCTTGACCTGCATGTGCATGATTTTGCTGCTAAATGATTGGCTGATGTGGTTATTCAAGCGTCCTTAATAAAGTGTGTGTGTGGTGTGTGTGTTTGTGAGAGAGAGAGAGAGAGAGAGAGAGAGAGAGAGAGAGAGAGAGAGCAAGAGAGAGAGACTCTGTATATATACAGTACATACATATAAAATAAATATATATATATATATGAGAGAGAGAGACTCTCTCTGTATATACACATACATATAAAATAAATATAGAATATATATATATATATATATATGTTACCTATTTTGTATTTTGAGTCGTGATTTACTGCTATAATAGTCTGAATAATTGGGAAATCCAGGACTTCTGATGTCGCCATTCTGATCTATTAGAAGAAAGAGGGTGAAGAGGTCACGTGACCGAGTTTGTGCGCTTCACCGGGTCTCAGCAGACATCTGTTGAGGTGGCGAGCTTCAGGGTTTGCGCGAGTTTTCGGCGGGTTATTATAATATATAATATATAATATATTAGTTGAAGTAGTAACTCATGGTTAGGTTATAGTTGGTAATTAGTGTTGACCTGCTTACGTCTGTTTTGCTGCTTTTTAAACTATAAAGGAGCTTGAAGAAATTAAAGGCGCGAGATATGGAGATAACTGCAGACAGAGCTGTAAATCAAGACTGGGGCTGTAATGAGATTCTTCAGTTCAACCAGTTTGACGGTCTTCCTTTTTCCTCACGGTATTATACACTGCTAAAGGAGAGAAAAGCTCTTCCAGTTTGGGGAGAGAAATGTGAGTTCATGGACTATATCACTAATAACCAACTTGTGATTATCAGTGGCACAGCAAAAACTGGGCAAAGTACTCAGGTAAGTCTTTCCATGTTTATATATATAATTTTTTCCTCTAACTTAAAATGATCCTGTAGCCTACATCTATGACAGTCTTGAGCATGTAGTCTTTAGTATATTCTGGCAAATTATCAGCTGATATCTAAAAAAATCATGGACTCAGAGAACTATCAGTACTGTCAAATATAATTTTACTGAAATGCACCACGTGATTCTTATTCAGCAAATCAAACTAAGCAGTTCATGTGTGTCTATATCCACCTTTTGCAGATCCCACAGTGGTGTGCCGAGTTCTGCTTGTCTGTGCAGTACCGGCACGGCATGGTGGTGTGCACTCAGATCCACAGGCAGACCACAGTGGATCTTGCCCTCCGTGTGGCCGATGAAATGGATGTGAACATCGGCCATGAAGTGGGATACGTTATCCCTTTCCAGAACTGCTGCGCTGCTGACACGGTGCTTAGGTACTTCACATTATTTTACTATATGCATTTTTTTGTTTTTGGCCTAAAAATGTTTTTGCTGATGTTTCTTTTGTATTCAGTTCACTTCCCCCTGCACATATTCATCAGCATCCCCTTCCCCCCTGCACACGTCCTTTCATAGTCGTCTGCCTTGCTAAGAAAAGATAACAAAAGGCCCACAGAATTAATTTTGGGGTCCCCGTCCACAGCTGCCATGCCCCCACACAATACATATGCTCCGGCTGTGCCTTTAGAGTGGCTGTTAGTCAGTCTTGCAAACAATGACTATGATTTGAACAGCTGAAAGGAGCAGACTTAATGAAAACACTGACCTCGGTCATTACCTGAGTAATGACCATCAGAGAATACCCTGTCTGCTTCATTAGAGTTGTTTTCATGTCAAGTGCTTGGACGGCCAGATACTTTTCATTTGTTACTTTGTCTGATTTTAGTTTTTGTTTGTGTTAGTTATAGTTTAGGGCTTGTGTAAAGACACATGAAAGACTTCCATTGTGTCTTTATGTGTATGATTTGCTAGGCTTGATGCTGATGTGCTCAAGCTCCTTTTGAGAATAGATTAAATTTGAATACATCTGCACTGAAATAACGAAAAGAAGACCATTTAAACAGTGTGGATACACAGTGGCATATCGTCTATCATAACATCAATGTCACTAATTATCTGTGTTTTTATTGTATGCTAAAATTGGTAATTAATCCTTTTTAGGTACTGCACTGATGACATGCTGCTTTGTGAGATGATGTCAGACCCTCTGCTGGAGCAGTATGGTGTGGTTTTGATCGATCAGGTTCAGGAGCGCACGGTCAGCACAGATCTCCTGCTCGGCCTGCTCAAAGATGTGCTGTTGGCACGGCCTGAGCTTCGTCTGGTCATCCTCACTGCACCTCAGTCCTCTGACAAGCTGCTGCACCATTACAGAAACGTGCCCTTAATCAAGCTTGAGGCAGAACAACCATCTGAAATAGTGTATGGCACCGGGAGGGGAGGTGTGAAAGACTATTTGTACGCCTCTCTTCAGTTGGTTATGGAAATCCATCAGTCTCAAGAGCATGGAGATATTATAGTGTTTCTGGCTACTGAGCAAGTAAGATGATATTTATTTATTTATGAAATTTATGTAGACCCAGTAGTGATTAAAAAAGCTTGTGCGTCTACAGTTGGGGGTCAAAATTTGATAAATAATAAACCTTCCGAATAGTCCACAAGACACAGTAACTAACTGAACCAGTTAAAAAGTTTCCATACGCTTAATTTTTATTACTGTGTGTACTCATCAACTGTCTGATGTCTTATTTGTCATGAGTAGAATCTGCAAAACAAAAACAAGTTGAGCAGAATGTGTTTTATATATTTGTTTTTCTAGGTTTCTTGGCATCTATGCAAATGAGTGCAAGTGCAAATGGTAATATTTTAATATATCAATGTCTCCTTACATCATCATTCCTTCTCTTTCTTGAAGGAGATTGAATGTGCTCATGCCATCTTGAGGCGGGAAGGAGCCAGGGTAGCTTCTTCACAAGGGGGGCTCATGCCTTTGTCGGTCTGTCCAGAGCAGAAGGACAATCTGCCTGTGCTTACAGAAGAGGAGGGCAGGTTCAGAAGAGTTTACCTCACTTGCGGTCCAACTGAAGATCTATTCTGGGCCATGCATTACATTCGCTTCATAATTGATGCTGGAGTACAAAAAAGATATGTATGTGGTAATTTCACAGTTAAATTGTTGACTGCATATTGATTGGTTTGATATTTGATTGATTCTTTCACAGGTCTACAATCCTAGAATCAGAGCTAGTTCTATTGTTATTCAACCAATTAGCAAAAGCCAAGCCGAATGCCGCAAACAGCTGATTGGTCCAACAGGTGAGTGAATAAAACAAATGTATTCAACAGTTTATTCTCATTCCTGTTTAATGTGAGCAATGCTACTTGTAGGGAAGTGTTTCCGTTTGTACCTGGAGAATACGCCACTTCCAAATGAGAATGTGCCTCACATCCTGGAGTCTGACATCACTTCCACTGTGCTTTTCCTTAAGAGGATGGAAATCGCTGGGTTGGGCCACTGTGATTTCATCGATAGACCAGGTGAGACACACTCTTAGCCATACACATTTACAAACATGCTATATCTGCAAATCCCATGATGCATCCATAGATCAAGTATATTCTTTCTACAAAGTTTCCATCATCTATGGTTTAGCTGTAGCATTTATGATTATGACCTGTTGCTGACCTGTATATTAACAGTATATTAACAGTAAATATATTTCACTACAGTATAATGTACTGGCCTGTACTTATGTTAATTTTGCGACACTTCTATTGAGTAAACACATAAGAGAGAGATACAAGTTGTGTGGAAATCCATATATATACATTATATCAGTTATAAACATCCATGCTTTATTGATTATGTTAGCACAGAGCCATCCTGTCTACTGAGGTACGCTAAGATTCTGTTTTTTTCCCTGTCAGCCTGCAGTGATTTTCTTGTTTTATTTATTAGTGCAGAGGACACTTTGTTAGGACGTATGGTGTTTATTCACTGAGAACAATCTGCTTCTGTCAGAGTTTAACAAGAATAAGCTGATTTCTTTCCTCTCACTGTGCCAGCTAGGGTCAGCCAGGTTCCTCTTGGCCCACAGGTCAAGCACAGACAGCACTGGCCACATTACTGGATGTCTAGCTGAACCAAAAACGCTCTCACTGGCCTCTTTGTTTAAAAGATGACCCACTTCTGGATGCCTGGAGCTCTATGAACATCCACGTGCACATCATTAGCAAAAAAGAGACAGGAGAAAGTCTGTTCAAAAAGTATGCAGTTAGCCTAGGAGGTGTTGAGGTTCAATTTAACACATTGTATGAAAACTGCAGTCATTGTAATGTATCTAATATGAGGTCTCTTCATTCTCATTGTCATACACCGTGCAAAAGTGTATTTTCCATAAAGAAGTTGCTCCACTGTTTAAGGATTTTGTAGGATTATAGGCTAACATGAATAGAATTGCTCATAGAACATATTTGATCCACTTGCAGACCCTGAGGGCCTCATGCAGGCTTTAGAAGAGCTGGACTACTTAGCGGCTCTGGATAACGATGGCAATCTGTCAGAGATTGGAATAATAATGTCTGAAATTCCTCTGGAGCCCCAGATGGCTAAGACTCTTCTAGCTTCCTGTGAATTTGACTGCGTGAGTGAGGTGCTCACCATTGCTGCCATGCTAACAGGTAATTTCATCTTTTATTAATCTGAAATGAGGCCCAATGACTACATCCCATACTTATTTCCACTACCTCTTTAAAAACTACCTGTTTTATTGTCACTGGGTTTCATTAGACAACATACAGTAAATCCTTTATCATAGCATAGCATAAAACAGATGCTAACTTGTCATATATTGTCAGTCTTTTGTCTCTGTAACGGGGGGCACGGTGGCTTAGTGGTTAGCACGTTCGCCTCACACCTCCAGGGTTGGGGGTTCGATTCCCGCCTCTCTGCCTTGTGTGTGTGGAGTTTGCATGTTCTCCCCGTGCCTCTGGGGTTTCTTCCGGGTACTCCGGTTTCCTCCCCCGGTCCAAAGACATGCATGGTAGGTTGATTGGCATCTCTGGAAAATTGTCTGTAGTGTGTGATTGCATGAGTGAATGAGAGTGTGTGTGTGCCCTGCGATGGGTTGGCACTCCGTCCAGGGTGTATCCTGCCTTGATGCCCGATGACGCCTGAGATAGGCACAGGCTCCCCGTGACCCGAGGTAGTTCGGATAAGCGGTAGAAGATGAATCTTTATTATTGTAATAGTCATATATTTTAATATTTGTGCTGAACTAAAAGATGAAAATTTTGTAGTGATATAAACATCACTCATTTCAGTGATATAAACATCACAAATCATTTTATATCTTTAAAAAAAAACACATACAAACATCATATAATATTTGAACCCACACCCCCACCCCACCCCAATTAGCTTGTGGAAGACAATGAAGACTTTTCATGTCCATCCTAATGCTTCCATCCCAGGTGGGTTACAAAAGGCTAATTTTGGAGCTGGATTCATGTATATCTGATTGGTATGATAGTGCTTAATAAGCACCATTCTGTATCTTTTATCTTTTCTCTGATCTCTCAGCTCCAAGCTGTTTCTTGGTCCCTACTGTGGAGTTCAAGCAGCAGGCTTTCAAGTGCCATCAGAGTTTCTATCACACTGAAGGAGACCACTTCACCCTCATCAATCTGTACAATGCCTACAAACAGAGCCAGCATAGCTTGTGTAAGTCATGGATCAGAACAGCAAAATGCCAATATGGAATATGTATTCAAACCTTCAGACTATATCAGCTAGTAGAAACACAAGTAGCACTGTGTTCTAGGTCACAATCTTGACATAACTAATATTTACTAATAATAAGACTTTATATAATGAACAAATTAAACAAATTAAATTATTTCCGGTAATCACTTAGTCCAGGGGTGTTCAGTCTTCCACAGTGTGGGTGCAGTCTTAGTTTACCCTGGAAATAATAGGAGGTGTAGATTTCAGGATTCATTAATGAGTAAAGTAAGGCCATTGATTTACATCCTGGGACCATGAATAAGGCCAAAATCATGTTGACTCGGACTTAGACAATTAAATCATATATCATGTAATCATGGAAAAATATCCATGATTTTGCTGGCTTGCTGCCATTTGATCAGAAATGCACCTTGTCATTTTAGAGAGAAAGCAAAAAGTATAAACTCCTCTGTTCTGATCCCTTTCCCATTCTAAGAAACATTGCAAAGCATCCTGACTGTTATGAAGTGCTGACACTCAAGACTCCTCATAAATGTTAACTAAAAATCACCACATCATCGATTGTAACTTTTGTCTTTGTTAAACATGTAAGCAGCCTCATGGTTCACTTTTGGAGTTTGATTCGTCCCCTAGATCGCAGCACCGAGCGCTGGTGTAATGAGCATTTCCTGAGTTTAAGTGCTCTTCAGATGGCTGACGCAGTTCGAACAGAGCTCACTGAGATTCTGAAACGGTTAGAGCTGCCAGTCTCTTCTCCAGCCTTTGGCTCCAAGACAAACTTCATGAACATCAAAAAGGCTCTGCTAGCTGGCTTCTTCATGCAGGTACAGCCATTAATATAATAATAATAATAATAATAATAATAATAATAATAATAATAATAATAATAATGTAAGGCAGACAGTTGTTTGTTTAGAAAAACAGGTTATCACGGGCTAGAAGGTGAGTTCTGTTCGGTTCCGCTTGGAGCTGGGGAAAAGTCTGAGTCGTTTGCAGATGTCACAGTTGATGTCACTGGATGTTCATTCATTCATTCATTTTCTACCGCTTATCCGAACTACCTCGGGTCACGGGGAGCCTGTGCCTATCTCAGGCGTCATTGGGCATCAAGGCAGGATACACCCTGGACAGAGTGCCAACCCATCACTGGGCACACACACACACACTCTCATTCACTCACGCTCTCTCACACTACAGACAATTTTCCAGAGATGCCAATCAACCTACCATGCATGTCTTTGGACCGGGGGAGGAAACCGGAGTACCCGGAGGAAACCCCCGAGGCACGGGGGGAACATGCAAACTCCACACACACAAGGTGGAGGCGGGAATCAAACCCCGACCCTGGAGGTGTGAGGCGAACGTGCTAACCACTAAACCACCGTGCCCCCCGTAACTGGATGTTAATCGACTTAAATAATAAAATGAGTATATTAAGATTAGTATATATTAGTACAAGATACAATTACTTAGTCATAGTTACTCAGAAAACAAACAAATTAATTCACACCTCATTTCATTGAATTCATTTCAGATGCAATAATTTTTTCATTTAGTTGTCTTTAGAAAAGCACTTTGATTCATTTTAAGAAAAAGTTTATTGTAGTTGTGTTTTTCTAAATATTAATAAAAAATAAAAAGGGCTGAATTTTTTTAATAATTTGCTTTGAATTTAGCTGAATGCTTGTTTTTGATGCTGAACTTTTCTTTCCAAATAAACCAGTAACCTGTTTAAATGTATGCTCATTTAAAGAATTATGTTTTGTACTTGCTCTCTCATATCTCAGGTGGCCAGGGACATCAGTGGGACAGGGAATTACTTCATACTTACTCACAAGCATGTCGCTCAGATTTATCCTCTCTCTGTCTATGGAATCGAGTCATCCAAGCCAAAACTTCCTGAGTGGGTTGTATATCACAAGCATACGCTGTCTGAGAATAACTGCATCAGAACTGTTACCCAGATTTCAGCAGACGAGTAAGTGCAGCTTCTAAAGCTTTAATAGAATAGATATTAGTAAAGTAGTCAGCATTTATACATGTGGCATATAAACTCTTTCATTTTCCAAAAGTTTAAGACCTTTACTCACTTTATTCCAAGCCAGTACTTGCAACCTAGTTCGTGCAACAATAAGATTTGTTCCTTATAGCCATTTTATTTTACAGCTTTTATAGCATTGTGATGTTGACAACTGAAATGATGTTTAATTTCTTACTGTATTCAAAGCATTAGAGAAACTCTTAACGTACATAACACACTTTTCCTAACCCCACTGCAACAGCTATGAATGAAAATAGGAAGTCTCATTTTTATACAGTTGAAGTGTAGTGTGTAAAAAAGTATATGAGGTAAAAGAATTAAAGGAAATGAAATAAAAAGGAGATTTCATCAAAATGAAAACAGGGTATGTTTTGGTGTCTAGTTTCTAAATACTAGTGGTCCAAGAGTAAAATGTGGAGAGTCTTCTCAAAACTTTCATTTCCTTACATTAATACTGAAATAGTGAATTAAATGTTTTTAAGTGTGTGGTGACTTTTGTACAGTATTTCTGGCATTTCCAGGGTTGGAAGTTCGATTCAATTAAATTCAATTAAATTTGATTTGTATAGTGCTCTTAACAATGGACATTGTAGCAAACCAGCTTTGAAGGTATTTAAAAAAATCTGAATAAAAAATTATAAAGTTTAACATTTACATTTATATATATATCCATAATGAGCAAGCCAGAGGCAAGGGTGGCAAGCAAAACTCCCTGAGATGATGTGAGGAAGAAACCTTGAGCAGAACCAGACTCAAACTCATCATCATCTGGGAGACAGTGAATAATGCTGCTGTCAGTAATGTCAGTTTTGCAAATGTCAGTAATTTTCTGCCTCCACCCTGTTTGTGTGCACAATTTGCATGTTCTCTTCATGCTCTTGGCATCTCTAAGTGTTCTGTGTGAGTGTGTGCGTGTGTGAACTCCTTCGAACATGTGTAGGAAAACTGTTACAGGATGAACCAAAGTAAAATCTAGAGAAAAATGTGTTGGAATAGTGAAGAAAGAACAGTTTTCAGGGAGTTGCATCATCAGGCAACCACAGAGTGATTATTAGCTTATATAGATAACATTATCTCATCGTTACTAAGTGTTTTCTGACTGTTCTGACTGTTTTTTCTGACTTGTTTCATGACCAGGTTCATCCAGATGACCCCTCAGTATTTCTTTTACAACCTGCCCTCTAGTGAGAGTAAAGACATACTTCAGCATGTTATAATGCGTGGCTCAGCAGCACCAGGGGAATGCAAAAATAAAGCACAAACCTTCAACAAAAGCGCCAGTGAAGAACAGTCCTATGAGCGTTGTGTCATACAGTGAGCAGGGTGTATCACACCATAGCCTCAAATACAGGGTAAAAAATGTACAGGGTTTAAGTCACTTGTGTAGTGATGCAACATTATATGGCTGAACTCAAGATAGTTTGAAGCAATAATATATGGATGTCAAAATCAGCATCTTAGTACAAAGTAATGCTGTGGGATTAACTGATAAGTATAAAGAAACATGTATTTAAATACTGCTGTGCAGTGATTACAGCAGATAGCTGTATGTGAAACTCTAGTGACTGGAATGAGATCTAATAAAGCTTTTGATTATGCTTTTTGAATAAAAACTACAATGTTGTTCTTGTCAACAGTATTAGATACAGGGTTTATTGTCAATGACACTAAAAATGGAGATTCAATTAATATGTATGTCATGTTCTGTGAACCAATTCATTTATGTATTTATCTGCTCAGCTAATGCATGTTTGTATAATTGCACTGTAATAATAAACCACTTTATAACACAGTGCTGCCGAGTTCTCAGTTCTTTTCAGAATGTGTTGATTAATATTTCATTACAGCAATCATTCATAGAAGGTTATATAATATAAGAGATTAAGAACATGAGACCAGGGCCCCTGTGTCGATCCTGGCTTGAGTTACTGTCTGTGCTGTTTCACATAGTAACTCTGTGTTTGCATGGGTTTCCTCCCACTGTCTAGAAACAAGCCGATAGGCAGACTGGCTATGCTGAAATTCCCTATATATGTTAATCAGTTTAATTATATATGTGTGTGATGTCCTGCAATGGACCGTGCCCAGTGTTCCCAGGACAAGCTCCAGGTTCACCAGGACTCTGATCAAGAAAAAGCGGTTACTCATGCATGAGTGATAATCCTATCTAACTTCTCCCACACCATTAAGCTTAACTATAAGCAGATAGAAAGTATGATGTGTACTGTATGTGTTTAATTACATATAGTGGTGTAAAACCAAGTGTAATGTAATTTTAAATAACGTTGATTACTGGACAATAACGTGTCCTGGTGTGTTTTATTTTTATTAGAACAGTATTAAAATGCCAGTTTACAAATGTTCATAATGTATACATTCATTTTACAGATTGCACTAATTCAAGAGGACTAAACTCACTTCAAAGTTTAAACATTGGATACAAGGTTTGGAGTCTTGATCCAGAAGTGATTTGGTTCTGCAGCTAGCAAGTGAGAGGGAAAAAGCTGGCACACGTTTGCTTAAGTGCTTAATACTGCAAAAGTCCCTTAACTCAAAGAGTTTGTACTGTGCAAATATAAGCTATAGTTTAATATTTTAGATTTGGTTATTTTTGGTGTTTTAATAGAGTGAAAATATTTTCACAGAACGTTATGGGAAAACACTGCAAAGTTTTCTTTTTTCTTCATTGCATTGTAGAGTTGTCTGAGTTCTAGTGTTGTGTAACTATAATGTTGTGCACAGCTGCTCACACCCACACCCACCCACACACACACACACTCACTGACACACACAGATCCTAATCACAAGCACGCAACCAGATGGCTGAGTGGGGAGGCTAGAAAAGAAAAGTCGTTTCTGAGTGTACATCATATGTGCACATTTTCTTGGATGTTTGATGTCTGAATATCTGAACAACTTCGGTGTAAGTCTGCGTTCAGCTATGTAACAATTCTCTTGAATCCTGTACTGGGTTTGAATCCGTATGGAGCGGTTAAAGTGTAACTGTCCGTGTTGGTGTCCAGACTAAAAGATGACAGCAATGCTATACTCTGTGGTTTAACTATTAGATGCGGTGATGGGGATCTCTGGGAGCAGAGGGAAAAAAGTGACACCTGCGTCTGTGACAGAGGGAGACCCAAGATCTCAAACGCTCAAGTGTCAAACCTCCAGTGTAAGTGTTTTTCGGAAAAACACTCATAAGGATCGTTTAAGCAATAAGCAAGTCACACAGTTTTCAGTGGATGATAGCAACCTGGCAGAGGACGTGGACAGGAAGAGCGCTTTCCAGAAAAGTCCATTGTACTTGTGTGAAAACTACACCTTCTGTTACAACCAAATACATCAACATGACACAGACACCGAGAGCACACACACTGTTGATAATATTGTTCCCACTGATCTACTCAAGCCTGGCACATTTGAAGACAAATGGGATACCTGTGCATTCAATAAACTAAGCAAACCCCAGAAACAGGTACGTTGTAAACTTTTATTTATTTGTTTATATATTTATCAAGTTTTCAGTGTTCATTAAAATTAACTCCCAACATGGGATTCATTAGACATTGTCAGTATAACATTATATAAAATTTTAAAATGTTTCTGCAGGTTAATGTTGCACTAAAACAAATAAAATAATATAACTTGATAAAAAGATGTATTTCACAAAGTGGAAAGAAAATTGTATGCACCATTTATTTACTGTTAACTTACTGTACTTAAGGCAAATAGCTAGACATGAAGCTAGAAACTCCATGGCTTAGAAGGAAAAACAGCATTGTAAATATTCATGAGCATGTTTTTCAACTTAGAAAAAGAAAAAGTGGAAAACAGGAATACTTTGGGAACAGGGAAAGCAGAGACACAGTGATACTTTGGGGACAGGGAAAGCAGAGACAGGGATACTTTGGGGACAGGGAAAGCAGAGACAGGGATACTTTGGGGACATGGAAAGCAGAGACAGGGATACTTTGGGGACATGGAAAGCAGAGACAGGGATACTTTGGGGACATGGAAAGCAGAGACAGAGTTACTTTGGGGACAGGGAAAGCAGAGTCAGGGATACTTTGGGGACATGGAAAGCAGAGACAGGGATACTTTGGGGACAGGGAAAGCAGAGACAGGGATAATTTGGGGACAAGGAAAGCAGAGACAGGGATACTTCTTTGGGGACAGGGAAAGCAAAGACACGGATACTTCTTTGGGCACAGGGAAAGCAGAGACAGGGATACTTTGGGGACAGGGAAAGCTGAGACAGGGATACTTTGGGGACAGGGAAAGCAGAGACAGGGATACTTTGGGAACAGGGAAAGCAGAGACCGGGATACTTTGGGAACAGGGAAAGCAGAGACAGGGATACTTTGGGAACAGGGAAAGCAAAGACAGGGATACTTTGGGGACAAGGAAAGCAGAGACAGGGATACTTCTTTGGGGACAGGGAAAGCAAAGACACGGATACTTCTTTGGGCACAGGGAAAGCAGAGACAGGGATACTTTGGGGACAGGGAAAGCCGAGACAGGGATACTTTGGGGACAGGGAAAGCAGAGACAGGGATACTTTGGGAACATGGAAAGCAGAGACAGGGATACTTTGGGAACGAACGTGGAAAGCAGAGAAAGGGATACTTTGGGAAGATGGAAAGCAGAGTCAGGGATACTTTGGGAACAGTAACAGATATTTTGCATTGTCTGTCTGGTGTAACCCTTGAAGGTGAAACTTGCAACTTGAAAGTCACAGGGGTTGTTGAAAGCTGAAAGAATTCTAATTTCCCTAAAGTTCCCAAAAAGATGTATATGTGCAATTTTCAAGGATGAGAATTAATTAAATAAAAGGCACTTAATTTTGTTTACTTTAATATGTGCCTTTTGGCTGGAAGTTTAGATGTAGTGTTCCTTTGGATTGTAATTACAGTTTAGAATAATAACAAAGTTTTCTAGGTAGGGTATCTTTAACATACACACTGAAGTTACAAAAGGTGTAAGCATGAATTTCCATGTTTCTGAGAGTGCATAGTATTTATGCCTGGGGTATCCAGTCTTAAGAGGCTGTGAAGATGCAGGTTTTCATTTCAATCAAGTAGGAGTCACACCTGATTTCACCTGCTTAATGAGATGATCTTGGCTTTCACTAGATTTAGTTGTGGCTTTTGCTGAGTTCAAATGAAAAGCTGCACCCAGACCATTCCTTTCCTGATAAGATCGGACACCCCTGATCTTTGCTGAAGAAAGAACGCCTGCTCCTACATCTGCCCTTGCGCATGCCTCTTGTACATCTCTGTGTATCTTAATATTTAAGACTACAGTTTACTTTCATGCACACTATTTTCCATTCTATATTTAATTCTACAGTATACATTTATTTTTCTATTTCTTTCTTATATTTTTATTGTTTACTTTTATTTCATTCTTTCATAGCTATATTTATGTATATTTTCATCTGTGTTGTATTTTTTAATAATTGCACTGTCCATGGACCGGACCTGACTCACATTTCACTGCTGGTTATATATGCTATATATAATTGTGTATGTGACAAATAAAAATCTTGAATCTTGAATTATAAGTAATCATTCGCTCAACAGAATTTGAAATACTTGTCTGTTGCAAATGCAGGTATCCTGGAATGGATTTACAAAATATTAAAACAATACTGGAGTAGTATTCCTTAAACCCTTTCTAACTTGATTCCTTTCTGTAGAAGGAATTTGACATCAGAAGTTTTCAATCAGTATAAACTAATAATTGTATTACCCAAAAACAATAGGGAGTCTGTCAAATAGTCTGTTATGAGATTAGTCAGGACACTGTTGGATATCTGTATGTATAGTATCATGACTCTGAGGGAAAGGGGAGGGGGTGGGAGCCCCATGCTGGGCAAATAATTTACACATCTCCTCAATAACACTGGCACACATTTAAAAAATAAAAAAGTGTATGGCACAAAAGTGTATGGTTTTTTAAGTAGTAAACACTGTATTTAAACCTAGTATTCTCGGTCAAAAAAAATAAAAATCTAGCCGTGGGGGTCACAGTCCAGTGACTTCTGTGCCGTGACCCAAGCCCGGATAAATTAGAGATTGAAGGGGTGATGTTGAATGTTGTTAGTGGTTATGCCCCACATGTAGGTTGTGAGTTAGAGGAGAAAGAGAGATTCTGGAGTGAATTAGATGAGGTGATGGAGAGTATTCCCACGGGTGAGAGAGTGGTGATTGGAGCAGATATTAATGGACATGTTGGTGAGGGGAACACAGGTGATGAGGAGGTGATGGGCAAGTTTGGAGTTAAGGAAAGGAACTTAGAAGGACAGATGGTAGTGGACTTTGCTAAGAGGTTGGCTGTGGTTAACACTTATTTTCAGAAGAGGGAGGAACATAGAGTGACTTACAAGAGTGGAGGTAGGAGAACACAGGTAGACTACATCCTATGTAGAAGAGGCAATCTGACAGAGATTAGTGACTGTAAAGTGGTAGTGGGAGAGAGTGTAGCCAGACAGCATAGGATGGTGGTGTGTAGGATGACTCTGATGGTCTGTAAGACGAAGAGGTCAAAGATAGAGATAAGGAGGAAAGAAGATAAGGAGACTTGGTGGTGGAATGAGGAAGTTCAAGATAGTATCTAGAGGAAGAGATTAGCCAAGAAGTGGGACATGGACAGGACTGAAGAGAATAGACAGGAATACAAAGAGTTACAGCGCAGAGTGAAGAGGGAGGTGTCTAAGGCCAAGCAGAAGGCATATGACAAGTTGTACACTAGGTTAGACACTAGAGAAGTAGAGAAGGACTTGTACAGGTTAGCTAGGCAGAGGGATCGAGATGGGAAGGATGTGCAGCAAGTTAGAATTATTAAGGATAGAGATGGAAGGGTGCTCACAAGTGAGGAGAGTGTACAGAGGAGATGGAAGGAATACTCTGAGGAGCTGATGAATGAGGAAAATGAAAGGGGAAAAAGAGTAGAAGGGGTGAACTCTGTGGAACTGAAAGTAGATAAGATTAGAAAGGATGAAGAGGATGAAAAGTGGAAAGGCAGTTGGTCCTGACGACATCCCAGAGGTCTGGAAGTGTGTAGGAGAGGCAGCAGTGGAATTTTTAACTAGTTTGTTCAACAGGGTTTTATAGAGTAATAGGATGCCTGAGGAATGGAGAAGAAGTGTGTTAGTGCCGATCTTTAAGAATAAGGGTGATGTGCAGAGTTGCAGCAACTATAGGGGGATAAAGTTGATGAGCCATACAATGAAGCTGTGGGAATGAGTAGTGGAAGCTAGGTTAAGGAAGGTGGTGGAAATTTGTGAGCAGCAGTATGGCTTCATGCCCAGAAAAAGCACAACAGATGCAATTTTTGCTCTGAGAATTTTGATGGAGTAGTATAGGGATGGTCAGAGGGAGTTGCACTGTGTGTTTGTAGACTTTGAGAAAGCGTATGACAGGGTGCCAAGTGAAGAGCTGTGGTACTGTATGAGGAAGTCAGGAGTAGCAGAGAAGTATGTCAGAGTGGTGCAGGACATGTATGAGAGGAGCAGGACAGTGGTGAGGTGTGCTGTAGGTCAGACAGAGGAGTTCATAGTGGAGGTGGGACTGCATCAGGGATCGGCTCTGAGTCCCTTCCTGTTTGCTATAGTGATGGACCAGTATCCGAGCTGAAGATGTTGAGGTTCTCTTTAGGAGAGACAAGATAGGACAGGATTAGGAACGAGTACATCAGAGGGACAGCTCATGTTGGATGTTTGGGGACAACGTTAGGGAGGGAAGCTTAAGATGGTTTGGACATGTTCAAAGGAGGGAGAGTGAGTATATTGGTAGGAGAATGTTGAACATGGAGCTGCCAGGCAGGGGGCAAAGAGGATGGCCAAAGAGACAGTATATGGAAGTAATTAATGAGGATATGAAGCTAGTGGGAAAGTGTTGAAGATGCAGAAGATAGGGATAGGTGGAGAGGGATGATTCGCTGTGGCAACCCCTGAAGGGAAAAGCCGAAAGAAAAAGAAGATTCTAGGTCAAAAAAAAGTAATACGTATGAAGAACTGCAAATTCTAGCCCAGAGTGTCTACATTCACTATGAGCCATTAATCCTCAGACATCATTTTTCTGTACTCTTTACTAGTTAAATGTTTAAAGCAGTATAAACATTTGTATGTATTTGTGTAACGTTTTCTCTGCAGACTGCAGTGACACCACAGCGAGCAGATCCATTGTGCACAAAGAGACCACAGTAAGTAGCTTACATTCCCTTAAATTATTGATCTGTCACACGCACACACACACACACACACACACACACACACACACACACACACACACACACACACACACACATACACATTACCTTTGACAACAGCCTGCTCTTTGGATTATGATGCCTCAGTTTAGACATGGTCAGATCATGCTTGATTTGCCTGATATGCTGCTATACTGTACAATACCACCTTTCAGAAAAGACTAAAGGTTTTAGAAAATATAAAGGATGCTCAGGACCTGATGGCTTTACTTGGTGATTTGTTCTGGTGGAGCTTTATTAACATTTATTCTAGCAGACAGACTGGGCTCCATGCATCTCCATGAATGACCTTAATGAAGGTTGTGAGTTTGACCACTAAGCTGCGTCCACTGGGTCTTAACCCTCAGTTTTAGAAATGTGGTAAATGTACGTTACTCTGAATAAGGGTGTTCTGCCTAAATGTATTGGCCTAAATGTAAATACATCCTGTCTACTTTTATATGACCTGAACTATTCTCTACTGAACTATCCTCTGAGAGTCTGTCTGTTTCTTCCTCTACAGTGTTCCTGGCATTTGTGATGACATGTTCCTGGCTTTGCCTGTGGCGTACGATGCTACAGAAGAAGACTTAATGAGTGCAATAGAAAGAGAGTTTGGCTAGTATGATTACAATGCAGTTTATCTTGGATGCAAAATATTAATACAAAATACAGATGCCTATTTTACATAACTCTTGCAGTCTATAAACCCTGCCTTTAATTCTACATTCTCTGTTTGCCAAAAT
Source organism: Tachysurus vachellii (assembly GCF_030014155.1). NCBI lineage: Eukaryota > Metazoa > Chordata > Actinopteri > Siluriformes > Bagridae > Tachysurus > Tachysurus vachellii. Next base: position 19,357,104 of record NC_083469.1, read on the forward strand.
GCTGTTTTGTACTTATTTTATTTGTATTGCACGGTATTGCATAGTGCTTATATTTCACCTGTATTTAAAGACGTAAATCAGATTAAATGTTTTTGCATTTTTACGTTACACACAGAAGGAAGGATTTAGAGTTTTTGTGGTTAAAAAAAAGGGGAAAAATGTGCAGGGATGTATGTTTAAATTTGCGCTGCTCTTTACCCCTCAGTATGGAATGTATTTTAACACGGTTTGGGATGGAAATCCTACAAGAATACTTTTCTCCATCTCTACTGAATACTAGCTTATGTTAACAGAATTCTTTCTTTCTTTCTTTCTTTCTTTCTTTCTTTCTTTCTTTCTTTCTTTCTTTCTTTCTAACAATTTCTTTGTTGCCAAGCCCATTTTATTTCATTTTAGCTTTGTTGGGTTCCCTAAACATGTATCTTGACTATTCAGTTTATTATTGTAAGACAGAAAATTGTGTTTAAATTTAATTAATAAAAAACAATTAATGAATGAATTACTTAAATGCATAAAAGGACTGATTAACTTACACACACACTCTCACACACAGTTCTTTCATTTCTTTTTTAAATGATTTGATCTTCTTATTGTGACAGTAACAGTTAAAGTGTAAAAAATATTATTTTACTGCTTTGTTCAGAATGATTTTTGTTTGTTTGTTTGTTTGTCAATTTCATTAGCTCTCAATGAGCTGGCCAAAGAGAATTTATATATGTACAGATTTTATTTAATATTTTTCATATTATATTATACATTCATTCATTCATCTTCTACCGCTTATCCAAACTACCTCAGGTCACAGGAAGCCTGTGCCTATCTCAGGCGTCATCGGGCATCAAGGCAGGATACACCCTGGACGGAGTGCCAACCCATCGCAGGGCACACACACACACACACACACGCACTCTCATACTAGGGACAATTTTTCAGAGATGCCAATCAACCTACCATGCATGTCTTTGGACCGGGGGAGGAAACCAGAGTACCCGGAGGAAACCCCAGAGGCACGGGGAGAACATGCAAACTCCACACACACAAGGTGGAGGCGGGAATCGAACCCCCAACCCTGGAGGTGTGAGGCGAACGTGCTAATCACTAAGCCACTAAGTTCGGATAAGCGGTAGAAAATGACTGAATGAATGAATATTGTATTATATTATATATTTTTAGACAAAACAATACAGAATTTAATAAAATGTTTTTCTATATTTTTCAAATTCTTACATTATTCTTACAAGTGTGTAGTAATTTGTAACGCTGTAACTGGCTGAAAGACAGTAAACTGGACGCACAGGACGGTTTTGTCCACAGTGGGTCGCTGTTCCTGGATTTAAAGCGGGGGGCGGGGTGTCGTTTTTGAAATCTGATTGGTCGCGCCTCTTAGCGCTACAGTGAACCATGGAATTTAATTGGCCCACAAATAACGGCTTTACTGGGTGTGTCAGGGATTTGCCTGTTTTCGTTTACCAAAGACATGGAAGAAAAGTCTGTTCAACACTGAAGTGTCATTTCTAATATGCTGCATATATAAACACTGAGTATATTTGGTTGTTGTTTTTTTAAAGGCATGACACTACATAGGATTATAATTTTATTTATAATTAATTATAATAATATTTAATAATACTATTTTATTATTCAATATTATTATTAAATATTAATAACAATATTTAATACTAATAAAATATTATTAGTACATATTATTATTAGTAGTAAATAATATTATTTCCTAATAATATTTACTAATAAACTATTAATATTACATATTATTAGTAAATATTATTAGTAAATAATATTTGTTAATAATATTTTATTATTATTTAATACTATACCAATAATATTAAATAATATACTATTAATATTAAATATTATTCTTATTAATTATAAATTAAATTAGAATAATATTTAATAATAATATTTTATTTATTTGTTTTCATTTATTTATTATAATTATAATTATAATTTTTTTATTAGCTTTCTTTTATTTATTAACACAGATATCATAACACATTTAAACCAGCTGATTGATATTACAAGTAAACATTTCAAATAAATCATTTCTTTAAAAGTTTATTATTTATGCAAATAAAGCTTTGTCTCATTAAACATGCATATATCTGTATACAAATTTGCATTTGTTTACTGAAACGTTTTCTGGAAATCCCTTCATAATGTTATAATCTAGATTATATTATAGATACTATGCACTATTATGAAAATTTCTTCATGCCATTTTAAAACTCTTAAATCTAAAGTAAAATATATTCTCAACATATACTGAAAATAATGTTTTTATAAAATTTTGGATAGGAACACATGGCATCTACAGAGACTTTTTCCATAGAGAAATTTTGAGAAAATCCAACGTTTTACTGTTTACAATCTAAGTGTGGTTTATAATGTTAATAAAAGAAAATGAACATATGTATTAGGAGAAAAAGCTTTACGGAGTTGTAAAACCTTTTTTTTCCAATGCACTAATTTCCAGCAATAATGAAGTGAAATTAACATAATTTCTGTTGACGTTTAATATTTTTATTCCTACAGTTCAAAAGCTGATCAGTATTGATATGATCAAACTTATAATTCCTGTCTGTGGTCTTATCCATCCAATTTATGTGTTTTTTATGTTTGAGTTGTTTTCTTACCACTATCTAAAAAAATTCATTTAGACTCTAGAATATTTTGTAAGATTGTAACTCTATATACAATCCAGTGTGGTGTTTTCTTTGTCATCTGTGAGCAAAGTCTTTAAACTGTATTTGTACTGAATGTGATACAGCAGATCTTCAGTGCCAGACTTCACAGAGCACACAGGAAATGCTCCAGATCAGTGTCAGCAAAACTGAACAGGAAAAAACATGACTGAAGAAAAGGGTGGGCATCAAAGATTAACCATTCAACACCTTGTCATCACTATGAATGTCTTTTTTAAGCTTACTTCCTGTTTGAATGAGAAATGTATTCTTCCCTTTCTTTGGGTTTCTCTGTCATTTGTTTGACTGCCAGCACAACACTCAGATAAATAACCACAAAAGGAGAATGGTGATTTATCACTGTTTACTGAAAATGAGTATTAAATAATGAAAATAATATAATTAGCACAGTTCAGATAATTATCCATAAGTAGATCCATGAGTTTTCATAATTTTCCTGTATTTAAGAATTAAGGAATTGGCTATTTATTTCCAACAGAATACAATTGTAAATATACATAAACATGTAATTAAGACAAACATCGTACAAAGACTTTGGCAAAAAAGAGTGCATGAATGATTATAACAAGTGAGTAAACAAAACATTGTGTTCATTACAAAGTGTACAAAAAGAGCAGAACAGAATACAAGAGAGAGTCCAGTGCATGTCTATGTTTATCCATGAGAATTAGCAGCTTTATAGTTTCAAAAAAGAGTCTCTGGACTTGCTCCAATCGGATTTAATTTGAGGCCGGTAACAGCATGCTGATTGGTAGAGCCTTGGCTGTCGTTATCTTGTTGAGATTTCGAACCTCTGTTTGCCAGGAGGGGATCTTCTTGGTGGTCATGTGACGGCGAGCGTGCTTAGTAAGGTGGTCACTGCGCATGAAGCGCCTGTCGCAAACAGGACAGACAAATTTTTTCTCGCCGGTGTGTGTTCGCCGGTGACGAGAGAGTTCATCAGAACGTGCAAATTTTTTGTCACAGCCCTCCCAGTTACAGCTGAATGGCTTCTCACCTGCAGGCACAGATAAAAATACGATTAGAGAAATGCTACATTCTTTTTGACTCCTATATAAACAAAAAGGATACTTGAGTAAACCAGAAGACCTGATTACACCTTACCTGTGTGAGTTCTAAGGTGTGCCTTGAGGTGAGAGCTCTTGAAATAGGTCTTCCTGCAGCCAGGGAAGCTGCAGACATAGTTGCGCCTACGGGAGAACTCTGATTGTGTGGTGCAACTCTGCCCTGAGGGTAGGTAGATAGGTGCTGGTGCCAGAGGCAGCAGTTTAGTGTTGCCCACGGTCACAACGGCCTGCTGTGGGCATTGTGGTGTCTGAGTCACCGATGCTTGAGGCATCACCAGCATCACAGTACCTTGTGGAACTGACGAACCAACAAAAATTGGCTGTGACAGGAAAGACTTTGGAGCTGGACTCTGGATAAACGCTGTTGATATAAGTCCTGGTTGAGCCACTGGGAACATCTGGCATATAATGGGTGGACTGGCCGTGGGAAGTGGTGAACTGGAAGCGTATTTGAAAGGGATCTTGTCACTGGGGGATCGGTTGCTGCTGTTCTGAGAAGTTTCTGATGAGGTGCTGGATGTATGGGACTGGCATGGCGAAGAGGCTGATAAGGGAAACTCTGACTGTGTTGGCTGTTTTGGTGGCTGAATGTATGTGGTGGCTGACTGTTGACGTTGGATAGCGTATGGAATGTTCTGGTAAACTGAACTGTCAGCTGTATGCCGAATGACGCTAGTAGCCATGGCTCTGCCTGGTTGGGGGGAAGGTTTCTCAGTTGGAGGAAACCACCTGGGAGGTGACATCTCAGCACAGGAGGTCACAGAAGGTTGCTGGTGACTGGGACTGACAAAACTGGTGCAAGGTTTTTTCAGAGGGCAGGGTGATGTGGCCACTGGGGTGTGAGCAGTGGTCTCAGCAAAACTGGGGCTGTGTGGCGGCGTCATACACTGTGGAAAGGGAAAGATGCAATATATTCACTACATGTTACAAGCCACAAGGTCTTCAAAATGAACACGCATGAAACCCTGGTACATTGCTTTATAACAAAAAATCTTTTTAGTGCACATGTTTTATCTTGAATCAGCTAAGTAATTAATTAGTTACTCAGGGTGAAGTCCATCCAACTTATCTAAAGCATGCCACATGTCTAGGCTATCATAAAACTATCTCACGGAGTTTAAGCAAACAAATCAGCCCTGTAAAGATCCCTACTTGACACATCACGGGTCCATGTGTTATTCTCTCACCTCTGGTGGGAAAGTTTTTTAACTATTTTTAACAAGGCTCATAAATGCTTAGAACTAACTGTGTCTGTTGAGTTTCCTTACCAAAGTGGAGAGTGAAACAAAGTCTCCAGGGGTCTCTGGGGGTTCAGGGTGCAGGAGGGAGTCACAGGAATCAGAGGCCGGGGTCAGAGGACGAGGTTTCAAGCAGCTGGGTCTTTGGGATGACTGAAACCATGAACTCATGCAGACAAGGGCTTCTGCCGCCTCCAGATCATTGGACTCTGGTACGCTGCATAATGACTGCTCACTGTCGTGCCTTTTCCTTTCCATATACGGTCTTTGAGTGTCCACCTGAGCTCCCTGAGAAGAAGAATACCTAATGTAAGTATTGGCATAAGCTTAAATAGGACTTTCCGGATGTTTAGGTAAGAAAACAGCTTGAAAAAAAGCCCTTTGTGCTTCAGGAAACCAACTATTCCCAATGTGTAAAACAGTTATGATTCACACCATGCCCCTCCCATATATATCTCTCTCTCTCTTCTCTTTCTTTCTCTCTGTGTCTCTCTATCTATCTTTCCTTTCTCTCTGCCTCTCTCTCTCTCTCTCTCTCTCTCTCACACACACACACACACACACAGACAATAAACAACAGAGATGTTTACAGACATGCTGACTTTAGTAGAGATTTCAGATTTTTTTTTTAGAAAGCTACCATGTAAAGAACATGTGAGGAACCTTTTGCGTGTGTGTGGTCTTAAAATTCATACACAAAATAAAATGTAGCCGGCTGGAAAATATACAAAGTGACGCTAACATTAAGTTTATATTGACAAATAGAAATCTAAAGTCTGCTCGTTATGTGAATCAACAACAACTCCCCCTATAGTAGGAATGATAACGTTAGTAAGAGGTAAACAAATGTGTTTATTTGTTCTTACCTGAGAAATTTCTTCCATATTCGGAAATAGTCGCGTTGACATGTCTTCAAAAATATATATATATATACACCCAAGAAAACACAGAACAAAGGAGTCCGTGAGACTAACGCCCGTGTAGTGACGACTGAGACCGGAATTTAATTCGCTTTTACCACTCAGCTCTGGCCTCAGCTGAGTAAAACAAGTCATCGGGGGAAAAAATAGAAAAACAAAATTCACAACAGACTGGCGGGTGGTAACATGCAACCAATGGAATACGAGCATGTGTAGCCGTTCGACCAATGGCGTACAAAAGGACGCGTGATCGGCGCATGTCAGAGCCGTGATTGGAAGAAGTAGGGTGCGCGGCTGTGGGTGGGCGTGTCGGGGGAGTCAGCAGTGTCAGAGCAAACTCGGTGAACCGCGTGCAGGGAAACTGGACGAAAGGTCACAAGCCTTGAGTAAAACGTTATAGTAGTGAGTAATTATAGTAATACCGCTCGGTTTGGCTCTGTTGGGTCAGCTGTAACTGGAAAAGTACTGCTTATACATGGCTCCTGTTTGAATTCCTTTATTACGACACCTATTGGGGCATAATGATGCTGAAATAATGCATAAATAAATAATAATAATAATAATAATAATAATAATAATAATAATAATAATAATAATGCTTCTTTAGTTCACTGTTGGAACAACACCGACACTCAAACTACTCTATTCTGCGTATTAAGCTTATCACTACTCTTATTAAGGTATATAGGTGGCGTCATGTATTAAATATTAGTTTGTTTAATATTAAGAGCACCAGTATTGTTCATCACATAGCACTTTATACTTGTCAGGGTCGATATATATATCTGGGAGGAAACCAGGCAACCCAGAGGAAACCATGCTAACACAGAGAGCATGTGAAACTCAACAGTAACCCAAACTCAGGATCAAAGGCAACCATGATACTACTGTGCTGCTCTTAGAAATGATCTAAGCAATGCATTAGCAATCTGTATGGAACAGGAATTAGTAACACCATTACATAAGCAAATTATAAATAATTTATTTATATTATTGATTAATAATGTCATAAAACAGCCCTAAGATGTAGATTTCTCATGAACCACATTTACACATGCACATTTAAGCATATTTGGGGACATTTATTGACAACTCAGACCCACACAATCATTTATATGACCACCATGAATAGATATATCCAGTCTTGAGCCGACGTAACTCCTTAACTATGGATTTAGGGCTTCTCAGTTTGGTTGGCTTGCAGTCACAATTTAGGACACAGAGCTTGTAAATATGATAAAGCTAGGAGATTACATGGAGTGCCTGGAAGTAATACATTTCATGGTCATAGATTGAGTAGCATATTCTTCATTACATAATGTAGTACCCAGTGAGGTAAAAAATAATATGTTACTTTTACTTTTATGTGAAGTAACACATAAAACATGACCCGAGTGAGAAAAGAGAATTAATGATGGGAAGTTGTTTATTTTACTTTAAAAGTATATTCTGAATGAAGCAAATTCTTATTCCCCTTATGTTACTTATACTACAGCAGTTTGACAACAATTAAAAAATGAAATACATTTATTATTTATTAAAGAGTGACACATCCTTCTTTTTAGCTGTTTATAGTAAGGTTTATTCTTTATGAAACTTCTATGAAGCAAGTAAGGCATCCTCAATAATGCCACTGGGAATGACTCTACTAGTACTTTACAATTTCAAAGACACACAAAGGTTCCAATATGGTGAAATAAATGAGTCCTGGATCTAATGTACCTTTGCTGCTTCCTGTAAATTAAAATTAGCAGATAAATCGTTTGTCTTTCTATAAAACTTGTATTTGATCCATCAAAAACGTTTAATACTGCAATCTCAGTATCAGTACTTTTTATTCCACAAAATAGTGCTTATGGGGATGAAACACAAAATGAATACAGAGGAAGTACTAAGACAAAGGAAACTCAAAGCAGACCTGGACATTGGTGGGTAATGTACCTGGGTTGCTGACAAAATTCCTGGGTTTTCCAAAAGAAGAAAAGGTAGCCAGAAGAAAAGGTTCTTAAAGTAAAATTAGAATTAAATTGAGTTGTTATTTCTCACTGGAACTAAAAGACCCAAAGCTGTTCCAGCATGACAATGTCCCCGTGCACAAAGCCAGCTCCCTGAAGACCTTTTACCAAGTTTAGTTTGGAAGAACTCTGCCCTGTGCACCAGTTGTCCACGCCTTCAGGTCTTCAGTTCCCCAACTTACTAATGCTCTTCTGGCTGAATTACATAAACTCCTATAGAATTACTTTTAAAAGTCTTTCCAGAAGAGTGGAGGTTATTATTACAGCAAAGGAGGTGGAGGCTAGAATGTAATGTTTGTGAAGCACATTTGGATGAGATGGTCAGGTGTCCACAATCTTTTGGTCATATAGAGTATGTTCTATAAAAAAGATGTTTGTCACTACTGGGCTTTGTGAAATGCAAATGAATATAGTCTGTATAAGTAGTCTATATAAGGTAAAGCTTGCATGCAACAGAAAGAATATCACTTGCTTGAAGAGGTCTGAAATGAGGAATCCAATAATTTTATGAATTATTAATACTGAAACATTCCATTTAAATGTCCACTGGTGTTTAGCTGCTATTTCTTGTTTGTTTGGATGTAGCTTGGATGGATGGATGTTTGAACCATTGAATTTCCTAGTTATACTATGAGCAAAGACAATCTAGATATTGTACTATTTCTCAGAAATCATTTGCAGAGCATAGATCCCATATAACACTTTCTGGATCATGGTACTAGTATAATACTGTGCATGTATGCATCTGGAGAAATGTTTAAATTGTTGGTTTGGTAATGAATGGAAGGGCTGGAATTTTTTTAGTCATTTAGATATTGTGGCTTTTTTTTGGCACTTTCAGTGCCTGTGCTAATGAAACTATTTCCAATTTATGCTGGTTTTACTCCATTTTCCATTCTCAGAGACGCTACCATTTACCATAGCTTTGTTTTGTTGTTTTGTCTTTCTTCTGAGCTCTTGCCATGGCAATACAACACCTGAAAGCTAATTCTTTTGCTTTCTCAATTAAAGCAGCATATCAGAGCCTAAAAATAAAAGTCAACAGGCAGAAAAGGCAGCTCACAGAAGCACATGGACTGTGAAACATTTGCACAAAGCTCAGTTTTAAACCTTTGAACACATGCTAAATATGTACTTTTTATGCTGTTTTTTTATCATTTTTTAAATTATTCTTATTATTTATGCTGTTAGTACGTTGCCATCTCCTCCACCAAGACACGCTTTCCCCACACTGCTTTTGTGGAAAAAAAAAACAAATCTTGGTATGTTCTCTGCCTGCTGGGATTTTGTTGTTAGCAATGACCAAATTAAACATAGTGTTGCATCAGCTACTATTCCTTTGCCACATGTAATTAAAATGGGCTATGGTCATTTTGAAAAAAAAAAAAAAAACAAACAAAAAAAAATCCCCTATCATCCTGTTTTTGGTTTTCTACTTCCTGGATGTGCCTGAGTCAGCCCACTGAGGAGGTGTGGAGGTCATTAGGAGGACAAGCCTCTTCCTGAGTCACGTAACCACACCGATGCAGAGCAGGCACATTGCCAATTGTGTAGGAATGAGGGGGAGAATATATGACATGCATGTGATGTGTGGGCAAAGGTAGTGATATAAGTGGGACAAGAGGAGCATGGAAACTGGAGGAAAGGTTACGTATCCCACATCACACCCAAACCCACCCCCCAGAATAGTGCACTTCTGTTCTGTGTAGCTGCTGAGGGGACTGTGGAAATGTGAGGTGCACTATTCCTGGTAGGGTTAAGTATAGACTAGCATACTGCTTGTGGCTCAGTGGCAGCCAAACTCAGTGGAAAGTGTCAATTGGAGTTAGTCGCAACAGCAGTCGTGATGACACGTTGATACACTGATACTCCTGCATTTGAGCCTTCTCTTATGGGTGTATATGGGTGAAAGGGCAAGGTGATTTGTTTTGTTGAAGTCTGAACGTCAGCACGTCTGGTCCTACTGTGTGAGACACACGTAGGCATGCAGTGAAACCTGTATGGTTTAAAACTTTATATGTACATTACACAACTTTGAAAGAGCCGCCTTGATTTGCACGTATTAATTTGTTGGTGTTTAAAACTCCAAATTCCAAAAGAATTATGCTCTAAACTGAGCAACTCATTTCTTTAACACTTTTGAACAACTAAACAATCAGGTTTCAAGGTGAGGCACTGTTTACACATAGTAGGTTTATTAGAAGGTTCAACACTCGGTTATATTTAGCTTTCCTTACGTATGTGTTTTTGTAGCAGAGAGGCAGGTAAATATGTAAAAAAAATCTCCTGAGTACATATCAGGGAAAATCTCACATTTTTTCACTTGATAACCAACGTAATCATAAACTAAATCATTTTAGGTGACATTATGTAAAGTGTCTGAAAAAACATGTCTGTGAAATTCATGTGTTTTTTATTGGTCTTTTGCTTATTTTTATATTATAGTTTTATGCATGACAAGCAGCCATGTATCCTTATTGCACTTATAGACTCAGCCTTAAATACAGTGACTTTGAAACTTAAGGTGTAGGACTACTGACCAGAAGGTCATGAGTTCAAATCCCAAGTCCACCAAGCTGCCACTGCTGGGCCCCTGAGCAAGGCCCTTAACCCTCAGTTATAGAAATTGTAAGTCATTCTGGGTAAGGGTGTCTACTAAATGCCGTAAATGTAAATGACATTAACAGACCACTCCATTCAAACACCTCCTAAGCCTGAGAATGGCTGCAAAAGAAAACATACCCCCATGCTCATGTTACCATCTTTGAACAGTATCTGAATGAACAAAATTCCTCTTCTTATTACTGTTTAATATTGTTCTTTGCTATTTTAAGAACACATGTTTAGAGCCATATTGTTGTCTCAGGAACAAATCAATGAAGAGCTTCCATGAAAGCTTTTGGATTGATTTACTCTGCAAGAGCACTGGTATCTAAAAACTAAAAAAGAAACAACAGTCATACTTGCAAGTGAACTCTCGATGTTCACGTATCATGACACATCACTTATGGGCACGTCACAGCAAGTTAATCAAACTCCAATCATCATCTGTTATACAACTACACCCTTGTCACAGAACACAGAACGACAGTTTTAAAACAACATTTTGTTGCATTCTAATGTGTAAATTATTTGCTGCACATTCAGATTTCAACATTTTTTTTTCAGTGTACTTGACAGAAATCCTTGTGTATTGTTTGCTGAATGCAAATATTTCAAATGCATTCAAGTTTACAGCTACATTATCTGTTTTGCTCCTTTAATAATGTAGAATTTTATTCATAACATGCTTATGAAACACAATATATAATTTATATACGTTATGAATATAATATTACTTATAAAATCTAAGAATGAATCGGTATGATGCAAGCCATAACATGGCCTAAACAGGCCTGCCTGACTCACAGACCGATCCCCTTCTTTGAAATGCGCATGTGCTGAAGTCAGGACACCTAAACACAAACAGCAGGACACACCTAAAACACAGACAAGCAGTACTTTTGTAAACTGAGAGAAGAGGAGAATTAAAGACAAATTCATTTGCATGCAAACATTTTTTCCTGCCTTTTGTGTTTGTATTTAGTAGTTGATATAGCAGATGTATAGACAATGGAAATAAATTTCTTTTGTCTTCTTGAATATTGACACACTGCGCTCCAAAAAACAACAACAAAAGAAAAAACTGGCATGCCTAAGTTTAAGAGGCTGGGCGAAAATGATTATAATACATTACACATTACAACCGAAAATAATTCAGTTTGTTATTTCAAAAATAAATAAATGCAAAAACATGTCAAAATGAACACCTCTCAATACTACCTACATTAACTGTCAAATTCCATTCTTAAAAAAGTTATTTTTGTCAGGTATTGAAAGCAAATGCAGTTGCAAGTGCAGGTAAGTGCGACCACTGAGCTAACAACAAGGACAATAAAAATGCACAGAGCATACGAAACAAAGAACATAATACTATGAACTATACTGTGGCACGCACAAAGCTACACACTAATACAACAATAATGAAACACATGTAACCCAAAACTGACATAGAGGTGCTAAGACAGAACAGGTATGAGTGATAGGTGGGATATATGGCTAGATCATGTGACATGCTGGGGCTGATGGGTAATGTAGCAGAACATCAATTTTCGCATAACCATAACCCACCAATCCCCCCCACCCCCACCCCAAACACACACACACACCCCAATCTGATCTGAAGGTGATAAATTCAATCCCAGTACCCAATCCCAGGTTGCCACTGCTGGGCCCTTGAGTAAATTTTCAAATGTAAATCAGTTCCATGACATTGTAAACCAAGACTGTTGGTTTACAGTAAAAAATAACACTATTGTGGTGGGCACAAAAGCATCACAGAACACATGTCAACACCTGAGTTAGATGGGTTACAAGAACAGACGGCTTCTGTCAGTTTTACTTCTTTTAGTCAACAACAGGAATCTGAGGCCAGCTGAAACAGAGCAGGAAATTGAGATACTGGTCATTATTAAGTAGCTGTATTGATGGTCATGTGCTGTCTCTTTTTTGATGATTTAGCACCCAGACATTTTTGATTGCATATTTAATCAACCCTCTTTTCCATGTTACAATATTTGGTAGCAGTCATTACAGCAGCAGGGCTCCTGGTATATGTCTTTGTCAGATTTTCACATCTGGATTCTGATATTTTACCAATTAAAATAGTCTTGGCAAAATTTCTCAAGTTCTGTCAGATTGAATGGACGCCAGTGAAGACCAACAGTTTACGTTTTAAGTTTTGGCATAGATTCTCAGGTAAGGTCCTATTGAGATATGAGTCTGGGCTTTGACTGGGACATTTTTATACATCTTGGTTGTTGGTTTTGAAAAACTCTGCTGTTGTGTTGGTGTTAAACAAACCTTTACAGAAGTTTGTCTCAGAACCTTTTTTTCCATGTAGCTCACATACAAATATGATTATGATGGCATATTAACAGCTAACTTACATTAAAAAGGATTTTTTTAAATAATTAACATTATGTATAAATAATGTAACTACTTTAAGTATCAGAGTTTCAGGCAAATCACTGTAATATAATATTTACAAAATAGGAAAATATTTACTTTTTCTTACACACCAGTTGTTTGTCTCTTTTTATAATAATCTATTTATAATGAATTATAATTGTTAATCAATTTATAATTGTTGCCACAATGTATTTCTACTCCTGGCTGATCAAACAGTGCATCAATCTCCCAGTATTTAGAAGACACAATCACAACTTTTACACATTTGTCTGTCTGTCTGTCTGTCTGTCTGTCTGTCTGTCTGTCTGTCTGTCTGTCTGTCTGTCTGTCTGTCTGTCTATCTATCTATCTATCTATCTATCTATCTATCTATCTAAAAATCTAAAAATCTAAATGTGAATCCCAAACATGAAGCTCTCTCTGTTACTGGTGGAGAATGTGAAGCATAAAAGGCATATGAAGAACATAGACCATGTAAGAAATAAAAATTGTGTGAGAATCAAACGATGATGGTGAAGATCTTAATGAAAAACAAGAAGTTTATTCCAGTATAGCAGTGACAAAATACATGAAGTACTTTGGGGTCATCAGAGTCAGTAAGAATCCCAGACAAATCATGCTCAAGCATTTTATATTGTTTTCCCTTTTTGTAGTTTAAATGTGGTTCCACTTTGAATGTGTATTGAGCTTAAGAACTGAGAGTCTCCCAAATGGCTGGGATACACCTTGTTGTCTAGCTTATATCTTTAAACATTAATCATGGTCACGTACACCTTGGCTTGGTATTGTTACAATTGTTATTAACCAACTGGTAACTTTAAATGGTAATCGCGGTCAAGTAGACCCTTTGTTAGTGGCGATCATTGATGTCCTGCTGCCTCTCCCATACTAACGATTGACTAAGTTTATTCATTTAGAGTTCTAAACGTATTACCTTATAATACATAAGCCTTTTTAGGAACGAGCTCTTTTCGATGTGTATCTTGGAGTGGAATCTGGGTACATTTATCTGCAATTTCTTACAGCCACTATGTTAAAAAGAATAGACTGTGGTTAATTTTTTTCTCTTGGATTCTTCTTAATTCCTCTCTTTCACATTTACAGATGCTTTCAGTGTTGGTTTAAGCAGAGTCTACAAATCATGTCAGTCAGATTTGTTGCTGCTTGTTCCATTCTTTTTGTCGCCAGTTAGATTTATATGTAATGCTTTTAAGAATTACTGATTGAGGCTTCTTTCTATTCTATATATGTATATAACTATATATATAATTGAAGTGTTACGTCACAGATAATTAAAGGTATGTGTCACCTTTCTGACAGATAGAGAACATAGCAATCGAAGCAAATGCACCATTATCACATCAGAAAATTTGGTGTGGTAAGTACCTTTTTGTTTGGTTCATAGAGATTTAATGCATTTAAAGAACAGGAAGTGGGCATGTACAAGGAAAGCCTGGGAACAGCTGTGTCCTCAAATTCCCCTCTTTCTTCACATCCCTTCACTCCAATATGCACAAGCTTCATAATGTACTAATAAGTGAGGTAAAGCAACCTATCAAGGAATAATAGAGCACATGTAAAAAACAAAATCCCAGCAACTATGTTACAGTGTTTGAGCACTTCCACATGTCTATTAAATTCTATTAAATGTTAAATACATTAAAAACTTTATCTGCCCATGTTGAGGTTTTAGTAATATGCTAAACCAGATGACCAGAAGAGATGAGAAGATACAAGATTTATTATAATCAAAATTGTAGAGAAATAAATAGACAGTGAAACAGTAACAAAAAAGGGCGAGAGGAAGAAGGGAGTAAACAGAAAGCAGATGGCTAACCACAGTGAGCTGTGGCGTCCAGGCATTGGCTGCCTGGTTAAAGTCTAACCAGATCTCTCTTCCACTTATCTGCAGCACACTGCTCCTAGTGAGCTTGTAAACATTAGAAACTCACCTCCTACACACACCTCACTCTCAGCCTTCTCAAGAGACTTCCATTTTGTTTTACAATCAAGGTTAAGTCTACATGCCTGTTTGAGTCCCGCTGTTGCATTACAATGCACTTGGGTCTATTGTTTAATAATATAAGGAGTTAGACTCTGCTTGGATGTGGTAATCTTGTACAGCATGTCTCGAACCTCTTTGATTTGTCCTAGAAGTGCTTTTTATATTATAACAATTCTAAATTTAATGCTGTCCAAAACAGAAATGCAAATGTGCAATCCTTATACGTCATGTTTTTTTAAGACACTGTGAGTCTATAGATCAGTATGGGGTTGTGGAACACAGGGGTATTTGAGGACACGGATACTCTGAGTCGCTCCATTTCCACGCCTACATCCTGTCCTCCAGACAGATGGGTCATTGGATCACAGACCCTGTTGCCAGGACGACTGCTTTGGCTGCAGCCAATAGAAAACCACACGACAAATGGCTAATCACAACAGCCAAGCCAAGCTGCTTTTTATTGCGACTAAAAGAAAATGTGTGCACATAATAACAGCTAAAGAAATACAACAAAGAATATTTTTGAATCTTTTCTACTCTGATATACATTGCCAGATGACCCTAACATCAAGTCTAAGATGTAGCTGTAAGGATCAACAAATAGCACTGTAGGAGCTGACAGAAATACAAATTTACCCTGTGCATAAATACATCATAGTTTTATAGTGTTGATTCCATATAAAAAGCATTTAACATGTAACAGTATATAACAGAAATGCACATTTTGCAAAACAATATAAAAAAAATACCCCACCCATAATACAATAAATATATAGATAAGTACTTTAATAAAAAAAGTCAGTAGATAAAAACCCTGATGCTATAGAGTCTGTAGTTAAAAAAAAGACTCCAAATAGAATGACCGCTAAAGACAAAAATAAAGACCAAATTTAAGAGGAAGCAATGATCCATGGACACTGAATAAAGCTACTGATAGTCTAAATGTAATACTATTGACTTGGCACGGTGTATCAAGAAACTCTTGCATGTCATGTCTTGCATGGTAGTTCTGGTTCTGTATGAGTAATTTATCCTGCTGTGTTGGAAAAGTTTATTATTGTTGGGATGTTTTAGAAACTTATTTTCAGGGAAAGCTCTTTAGATCAGAATAAAAAATACCACAAAATTATTATTTTTTCATTAAAATCAATAGTGTCTGACTAGTGTCTTGTTGAACAATTTATTTATTAGGATTCCTCATCTAGCAAAAATCTGCATGAACTCTACATGGAATTCATGTTCCTCTGCTTGTTTTTGGATAATTCCTCAAAACAAAACAAAAAATTCCTCAATTGAATGCAGAACAAGAACTTTCTGCAGAATTTACTTTAAGGACATATTAATTGTGTATCACATTTGTATATAGAAACATAATATGCATTTATTCACACATACGTACACAAGCAACACTGGTGACACAGATCCTCATCGAGCTGTTCAGCAAAGGGTTATGCTGTACATACTAAATACTGCTCAGTGTTTATGTATAAATACAGAAACCAGTGAGAATGCCCTAGAATCCCTCTAACAGCAACAATACCCCATTTACTGCCTGAATTTAGCTCTCACCTTTAAATATCAGGATCTCCAGTGCAGTTAGTTTTAAAGCTCTGTAACACCAATTAAATATTAGGATATGTTACTTTTGAGTAAATCTTTCTCAGATTCTCAGACTATTAAAGACAGAGTATTTGCTTTTTATACATTCCAAAAATAGAACATATGGCTCAAAACTTCAGGATTTATATATATATATCTCAAAGCATGTACATTTTCCCCCTCCAATCTCTTTTCACACTTGCATAGTTTGGCATACACTTCTCATGTCATAGATGCACACACAAAATAGGATTTGAGGAGAAACCCTTAGGCTTAGCAACATGTAGGAAACCACATATAAGAAGTGCATGAAAGGCCTGAGGTACCTCCAAGGCCATGGACACAGACATAGATGTATGTAAACAGTCCATATTTGGGGAGGATGCCTTTTAAATCTCAGTGAGAGTGAGCTTCACCATTCCACCTATTTCCTCCATCTGGATCTGAAAGGTGTCTTCGTTGGAGTAATGCTTGATAATATTATCGTCCATGTTGACCAGGATTCTGTTAAAATGACATAGTTTTTTTTAGCAACTCACAGTGCAATGCTGAAATTGTCATAGGTATCTAGCTAACTCTTATCCTTACCTAAGTGCAAAAGAAAAAAGCTTACCCTTTTTTGCACTTCTTGTATACCTTCCCTAGCTTCTCAAGAGGAACCTCATACTTCTCTGAAATCTGATAGACAGAAAAAAAAAAGGAATTTACCACAAGAAATAATCCATAAAAAGTATTGCTGTTCCTTAAAAAGGGAAAGCTGAAAACACTTGGGTGAATTATATGACCCCTCTGCAGTGATTGTAACATTTGTAAGCGGAAGCAAATGGGTTAGTTGCCAAGTCGTATCATAGGTTGACTTATTTTAAAGGAAGCTTAGTATAGTGAATTCACCACTCCTCCCTCCATGCCGACCACCCACTTGTCATTCCACTCTCCACATTCCCATAGCCCATACCAGTGTAATGTGCGTCTACAATATCATCATTCACTAACACACACTATATTTATACACACACACAAACAAATGGAAGCATGCTGTCCCTCACAGTTCTAAATGTTCCCGTCTGCATGCTTTGCTGGCAAGCCCTTGTCTGTGATACCAGCCATCTGTGTGCCCTGTTACCCAGATTCATTCTGCTAACAGTGGTAAACATCATACACACATTCCCTATCCGCTGGACTTTACATAAGCCATGCCATGGCACTTTTACTATGTTTGGCCTGTTGTTGAGTCACGGCATTGTGATTTGTGGAGCTGCACTAAGATCGCACATATCCTTTGGTTGTTAGATTCTGATATTCACAAGGGCAGTGACATGCTTTGACCTCACCTTTGGGCCCAACAGGTTGATTATTAAAGCATTAATGAATACGTTTTGATAATACCCACCCTTATACTTGCCTGGTCACTTGGGAATTGGTTAGGGGATTATTTCTACTGTATTGTGGGCTATACAATATATACTTATTTATGGCATTAATCAGAATCAGATTTATTGGCCAAGTGTGTTGACACACACAAGGAATTTGGTTTCAGTTGTTTGTGACTCAAAAGTACAGACATAAATAACACTATACTATACAAACTATACAAGACAATGCAGATGATGAGATACAATATAGACAGAATAAGTATTAAATATGAATATAGAATATGAACGATCAGTTATGTACATAAAGTGTGTACATAAAGTGTACATAAAGAAACTAAATGGATTACATAATAAGAAAAACTAGTCCATGTATCTGATTTATATGATGTATAGGAGAGGCATTATTGTTTCCATCAGACACAGATATTGTTTAAGAATACGGATCCTGAATTATCCCAGAATAAGGTACTGTGCTGGGTGGCAAAGTGACAAATTTAGGAAGCACTGCAGTAAGGGAACTCACCGCTTCCACCAGTCCTTTCAGTGTAGGAGTCTTTAGCATGAGGGCATCAAAGACCTCCTCGCTCTCTTTCCGCACATACAGCAATACTGGAAGGGCCAGATCAAATTGGTCAATTGTGGTCTTTCAAACATATACAGACAAACACATATGCATGCTTTCTATGGGCTTTTCAAAATGGAGATGAGAGCTACAAAAGAAAAAGAAAAACAACAAACATATTTCTAAATAGTCATCATCTATTTTGCTATGGCCAAAGCCTCATGTGACTTGAGGAGAGCAATTGATCTGTTCTGTGTGTCCTTGGCTCTAGTGACTTTGCACCTCACATACTGTTCCTTTCATTTAGGGATGTTGCCAAAACCACAAGACCCACATCAACTTCCTAGAGTCTGTAGGTCGAGCATTATGCAGAGTTACAGAGTGGGGGGGTATGTTTGAGTGAACAAAGTAGAAGACGCAATACGAAACACAGTGCACAGTGCAGTGTATTAGAGCAGGGAAGTACACATTGCCATGTTGATTTTGGTGTAAAGCCAGTCCAAACACACATATTCACCTGCACACCATGCCACAGCTTCTTGAATGCTAACCAACCGTTCTAATGTAGGTCATAGGTTGTAGGAAACACAAATATGTTTGCTAATGTGTACTTAACATCCCACCACTGTTCTGCACTGAGTGCACAGAAAAAAAAGAAAAAAAAGCCCTACATGCTGCCCATAAAAATACTCAAGGTAAATCGGTGCAAGTGTGTGATTGGAGGATGAGACGGGGTGGTTTTAGGTAATGAAGCACCTTGAAGCAACGTTCCACTGAGACTGCACCATGGTGACAAACAGTCTATTACCAAACAAACACACTCCTTTCTGTACACTCTCTACACTCCTCTCTCATGCAAACAAGATTTCGTACAGAAAATTGGTTCACAAACAAAAAGGAGACAACATCATATAATAAAAACATTGCACACCTCTTTTTGGTTCATCAACCCTGGCCATCTTATTAGGAGGAGATCCAAACTCATCTTCTAAGTAGGGTAATTTTTTCATTCCTGAGCCTGAGCTGAAAGAAAAAGAGAGAGACAGATTAAAAAGATATGTGTGATTCTTAGAAAAGTCAATAAGTCATTGACCCAAAATAATACCAGTGTTTTTACTGACTTTTCTGGTGTTTCCTAGAAAAAGAAATTTTACAGCCTGGAATTTTATTCATTCATTCATTCATCTTTAGTAACTGCTTTATTCCATCCAATGTTGAACTGAGTAACACTGGGCAAATGGCTTGGACGTATCCCAAGTTAGATGCCAGATTATTGTAGTGCACACACTCAAGTACTCAATCACACCTAAGGGAATTTAGCACAGCTAATCCATCTACTGGCATTTTTTGGGAGACATAAAAAATCAAACAAATTACCAATATTTTAAATGCAAACCTACCCATCTTCTGCATCTTCAGTTGAGAAAGGCTGAGTAAAAAAACAACAACAACAACGGAAATATTTAATTACTGTTCAGTGCAACAGCCTGGTAACAGACATTATATAAATTCTATCTTTTGCTGAATAGAGCTTATAATCATGCATTTCTCCATGGATGCGTTATTTTTACACACTTCAACTGTGTAACCCAAGGACAAAACGTTCAATAATATGTCAAGAATAAGATAATGAACAACATTTATGCAGCTTGTACAACATGTGAACATGTATGTAGCTTGGCAAATAGATATTTACAGCAAGCTTACCCACAGACTCTCTTCTGAGGCCATGTCCACACTACTATACTCCCCCACATATTTATTCTTAAAGGAATATTGCTTGAGCTGTATGAAAAGGAGCTTGACCTGTGCTGTGATGTCCATAGTGCTTTACTAATAAACTAAAATTGGCTCCTTATTTACATATAAATTCCCATATATGACACTGTCATTTAGGTTATTTTTACGTTTTCTCTTTATTGTTTTTTATAGTTAGCCAAGAGGCTGATTTCAAGATAATTCACACAGTTGAATAATTCACACAGACCTTTCAGGCCAAAAACATATTGTCCCATTCCCCATCCTTGGTGTGCATGTTCTCCATTATCTACTATGTGACTGAACCCAAAATAGGTTATGTGGATTTGCACTGGAACTGCACCAAAACTGTGTGCAAAAAACAAATGTTTTTCTGTGTAATTCAGGACAGCAAACAGTCAGAAGATTTATTTTTGGATTTATACTGCTCTAGGGGTCAGCTGGTGTACAGCCTGTAATGGGGTTAAAGGTCTTTCTCAGGGACCGTACTCATCTGTGATCCAGTAGAAAGCTATGGACATGAGCCTCCGAAACAGACTTTAATAAAATATAAAAATAAATAAATAAACAAAATTAAACATGTTTAATTAGGACCTGCACAAGCTTTTGGAGTCCTTGTTATGTCTATCAGAGTCCAAACTGATAACATCCAAAACTGTGCCATAAAGAGATTTGTTCATTGAGAGAGCATGCAGTTTTCTCGTGTTAGCCAAGTACAGCTCTGAGGTCATACTGACCTGACTTCATTTATTATCTCTTGGGATAGGTTGTGGGAAATTGCACTGCTAGTATGTGAAACACTTCCTCTAGAGTTTTTTTTTTACTGTTTCAGTATAGAGAAACAGATGATATGATGGTAATGTAATGAGTCAGATTCTTATTCTGAATCTTAAATCTGCTTTCAGTGAAACCGATCAGTTGTCTTATTTAGTGGAAACTGTACTTGTACAGCTTCTTCAGTCATTTTCTGTAATTATTTATATACAGTATATGCATTTATTATTATCTATTCTACATTGTAAAGCTCTGTGAATGTGTGTGTGATGTGTGTGTGCTTTGTGTGTGATTAAGATTTTGTGTACTGCTCTCATGATCATATAATCTTATGCCATAGTGATGAGCCTTAAAGAACACTACACTGACGATACAGGAATTTACTCACGTGGCGCTGGAAATTTGCGAAGTGTATGTCTGGGATGAAGAGGACAGGCTGAGTGTCCAGGTCTGACATCATCTTGAACACAGTGATATCACTACGCTTGTGCATCATAGACATTTTGGCATCCACAACTAGAAAATAATCACATTAATAAACACACATCAGAGTCAAGTAGAAAAACAACACAAAATTATTGTGTTTTATAGCTAACCATCTGCCTGCCCCTGCTAGATTTTGTGCATTATATTATCTGATGATTACTGTTTTTCTTATTAGCAAACATGAAATCATGCAGTAATGCAGTTTACACTCACAGGGAGCCAAGTTCACATCAGCTTTGCTCTTCCTGCGTGACTGTTTGCGCTCCTCATCGCGGATCTTCCTCTCTGCCCCCTTGTCACAAAACACCTTGATCTGGCAGTAAGCACGGTGAATAGGCTTGTTGCTTCGGTTGTTGTAGCTGTATGTGTCAATTTGCAGGTTCAGTGGGAGACCCTTCACACCCTTCTGAGAGGAAAAGTCTGTGCTCAGGCAGTTGACTGAGATGAAGATCTAAACAAGATGGAGAAGAAAAGATCCATTAAAAACACTGGGCTATTTAGAGCACACTTAAAAACCCCAAAATGTAATGCATCCCATCATTTATTCAGTCATTAATGCTTCATACATTGTCATTTACTTTTAATGTTATATAAAGGATGCTGTAATCTGTATGCTGTATTCATTATTTATAGCTTTTTCCTAAGTGAGACAGAGTGTGGGTCCTGAAGCAGTTAATTGTTGTATGTCTCCCCCTTTGGGCTCAGATGCAATAACACTTGATTCCTTACAGATAAAGAAAGTTTATAGTACAATATATTAACAGTAGCAAACAGTTCCATATTTAATGCTTTACCCAGACAGATATACATTATAGTTGTAATAGAATTTGTATTAGTATTATTAGTATTCATTTGATATTCCTTTCTATCAAGCGGGAAGTCGTGGCCTAATAAGGGGGAAGTCGTGGCCTAATAAGGGGGAAGTCGTGGCCTAATGGTTAGAGAGTCTGACACCTAACCCTAAGGTTGGGGGTTTGAGTCTCGGGCCGGCCATGACTTGAGCAAGGCACCGAACCCCCCAACTGCTCCCCGGGTGCTGCAGCATAAATGGCTGCCCACTGCTCCGGGAGTGTGTTCACGGTGTGTGTGTGTGGGTGTTCACTGCTGTGTGTGTGCACTATGGATGGGTTAAACGCAGAGAACAAATTCTGAGTATGGGTCACCATACTTAGCCGTATGTCACGTCACTTTCACTTTCAAAGGAAAGGTATACAAGACAGTAGTGAGAGCAGCTATGCGGTATTAGTTGGGTTAGAGACTGTAGCAGTGAGGAAAAGACATGAGGCAGGGATGGAGGTAGCAGAGATGAGGATGTTGAGGTTCTCTTTAGGAGTGCTGAGGATGGACAGGATCAGGAATGAGAACATCAATGGGACAGCTCAGGGTTTAGGAACAAGGTCAGAGAGGATAGATTGAGATGGTTTGGACATGTACAGAGGAGGGAGATGGTTATATTGGTAGAAGGATGTTGGAGATGGAGCTGCCAGGTAAGAGGTCAGGAGGAAGGAAAAAGAGGAGATATATGGATGTGTTAAAGGACATGAAGTTAATTGGTGTGAGAGTAAAGGATCAAGAGGATAGAGTTAGGTGGAAACAGATGATTCGCTGTGACGACACCTAACGGGAAAAGCCGGAATTACAACAACAACAAGAAGATTTAATGTCCCTTTGGCAACTAATTAATATAACTATAAAAAAAAATAATAATAATAAAAAAATAATAAAAGAAAATATATATCGATGCAGATTAGTAATACAGAACACTAAGCGAGATAAAACAGAATTTTTCAACAGGCGCTTTGAGATCTCACTCACTCATTTTCTACCGCTTATCCGAACTACCTCGGGTCACGGGGAGCCTGTGCCTATCTCAGGCGTCATCGGGCATCAAGGCAGGATACACCCTGGACGGAGTGCCAACCCATCGCAGGGCACACACACACACTCATTCACTCACGCAATCACACACTACGGACAATTTTCCATAGATGCCAATCAACCTACCATGCATGTCTTTGGACCGGGGGAGGAAACCGGAGTACCCGGAAGAAACCCCCGAGGCACGGGGAGAACAATGCAAACTCCACAAACACAAGGTGGAGGTGGGAATCGAACCCCCAACCCTGGAGGTGTGAGGCGAACGTGCTAATCACTAAGCCACTAAGGGGGCTAATCCCCCCCCGATCAGTCAATGCTAATTTTGTACGTGCTGTTTCACAACTGTCCGCTAGGTGGCAGAACAGGCCATACGTATATTCTTTCTAAACGATCGAGTCTGTTTCATACTTGCTTTGTGTTTGTACACCTGGTGAATCACTGAAACACGATTAAGAGCAACATTTCATTATTATTTATCAACATTTTCATTATCACTGTACAAAATGATGTCATAATGCATATTTTCTGTACTTCTTATCATTTTTATAAGCAAAAAGGACTGCAGAATGAATATCTACACTTCTCATTCCATCTTTTTCTCTTCTGTCTTACACACACACACACACACACACACACACATACACATACACATAAACACAGATACACACAGACAAGCACAGCAAACAGAGAGCACTCCAGAGTACACGGATGAGTATCCTATGACCGCATACATACCTTGTGATCTACATCCTGGTATTCAGTACAACACACAGCACATAATGCTGCATTTTACGCATGACTCATTAATACATCAGTATGTATTAACTTCAAAAATTAGCTGACAGTAATTTTTTTAGGCTATAAAGGAAATTTAGCCACTACCATTTAGGGCTTAAAAAGAAGCTGAACTGGTCAGTGGAGGTGGATTAAAAATGTCAAGCTGCCACTTGATGAGTGACGGGTTTGTACCACACGTCCTGATATACTCGTTAAACTGGATTCCATAAAGTGTCAGTGCTAGGTTTTAGGTCTTGGCTCTTCTACTTTGCTTTATGTTTCCTCATTCCTTTTTGGGCAGAGCTGCGTCTCACCCAAACGTCTCCTCTGAGAGCATCACCATAGCATACAATAGGGCTGACAGGTGAAATGGGCTGAGAACTAATTCTTAGTAGCTAACACACTAACACGCCCACATACACACACTTCTTTACTGTGTTACATACATAAGTATTTACCTTCTTCTTACACAAAAGGATTTAATTTTATTTATTTTTCATTATTACTTTACTTTAAAACATAAGGTGCCGTATTAGTCAAAATGAAAGCACACTTAAAACCAAAAACAAATGCACGCCATGGAAAGTCCCTGATTAGCACTTCCTTGCTCATATTCACTCCTAATTACACCTTTCAAACCAGCAGAAACAAGGCACATGGTTTGTTTTGCCTGAAAGATCTCCATTGTTTGAGTAATCACAATGTGCCCAACATGGCACTGTCTATTTTGAGTATAAATCTCTTCACAGGCCTACTTTTCTAAAGGTCAGGTTTATTTTAAGAGGTGAGGAGGGTTTGTTAAACACAGTAATATAGCACCAAAATAGTTCAATAAAAGCTCAGTTTTTACAGCACCGTAAAACTCACAAACTATTAGCCTGTAACCTGAACTTAACAAACTAATGTCTAATCTGCCACAGATCTCAAACTGATGGGATGCCCCAAAACTAAAGGACAGAACAAGCACAGCAACAAGTACATGCACTCTTGCTATATACAGTACATATTACTAACTCTTGATTCAAACTCAAAACAAAATATTAATAATATCTATAGTTAAGTGCTTCTTACTGAAATAACAGTTGAGAGATTCTTAAGCAACATCTGGTGGAATTCAAATGAGTTCTTCACTCTAAAGTGAAATTTGATTTTGCTACTTATTGGACTTTTCAACTGAAGCTGAAAGAGTAATGACAATATTTTCCAAAGCCTACCTTTGCCTCTTCATTGATGTCCCATGTGAAAGAGATAGCGTTGTAGGAAATCTCCTCAATGTTGCTGATGGTATTAAAGCTTTCTTTGTAGTCAGCTGTGGAAAGGGGAAAATGTTGAGGTTAGCACTAAAGGACCGAGGAAAGAAAGGAAAGTTTTAGGTTGTTTGAAAGATGAAAAAGACATGAAAAGATGCCGAAGGTTTATACAAAAAAAAAAGAACTTGTGTTTGCTCAATTAATATAGGGCAGCTTAAACAGGACCAGCTATGCTTCAAGTGCTGTTGATTTGTTTTTCTACAGACTAAAAAAGTTCCCCAAGATCACCAAAATCTGTAATCTCCGAGATGTCCCATCACTGTAGCTAGTGTTTGACGTGATTACTAAATGTCATTTGTATGCTTCTGAGTATATAAAAAAAACACCAAATGTCCTGTCAGATTTAACATCGATTGGTGGGGGAGGCTCGTATTGTTTGGATATCAACAGACTCAGGAGTAATAGATTGTAGTCATCTTTTATTGTGTGTTGAATTGAGTTGGTAGACTAACTTCAAGCTCACTTTTTCCAGGTCAATTCAGCCCATGTTGTATTGTTTACCTGCTACCCCCATTCATCAGAGAACAGTTTGCAGATGGTAAACAAAAAGGATCATTAAGCTCTTTCTACCTCCACCCCCTTTCTCTCCCACCCACTTCCACTGTAATATGGCTCTCATCTTTGATCTATAGAGCATTCTCTGAGACTATTCGGCAGAATCCCCTAAAAGCCTTAGTTAGTATTTGGTCAAATTTAATTATGTTATTACTCTATAATCACCCTATATGAATAATTTATAGTTTTATATAAGAAACCTGTTTTATGTGTTTTTATGTGCTTAGAAAAATCGACAATATGATTTTTATTATATTTTATCTATCTATCTATCTATCTATCTATCTATATATATATATATACGTATATATATACGTATATATATATACTGTAAAAAGAACATTTTTCAATTGAAACAGGCACAGAGTGAGTTTCTTGACCCAGCCTATTGAAACACTGTTTTTATCTTGTCTTGAATAGAGCATGATGGTCTAAAATGGTGTCTGACAAAGTCTGCATTGTTTTTTTTGTTTTGTTTTGTTTTGTTTTACAGCACAGGTGAATGAGCCTGAGTCATGAAGAAAACATGGGCTCTGGGAAAAACCTGAAACTCCTCACCGATGTCGATACATCTCTGTTTGGCTGTGTGCTGTCTGGAGTGCCAATACTTCCAGTGCTTGAGCTGATCATCCCTACATTTCTCCTCACCGAACACTACCATCACAACACTCTGTAAAAACAATTTATGATGAAGGTTCAAGACACATGTCTAAGTTACATGTCATACAAACACACACAAACACACACACACACTCCACATACCCTGACTTTGCAGATGGGGTGGTGAAGGACTTTGCTGTTGTCTGTTTCCTTTAGAGTGATAGGGTAGAACTGGCCCTTATTGAGGTATGTCATTGTGCCATCACCTGACTTCTGCCGGAGGGACTTTGAGGCTTCCAGTGTGTACTCAAAATTATTACTGGTAAACAAAGGCAAAACCATTGATCCAATTAAATTAAGCTACAATAAAATTCCCCTTGTAAATATTTACACCCAAAGCAATTTTAATTCTCTTTACTGTGATATGAAAAGCAATGTGCATACATTTTTTGGTTGAAGGTCTACAGTCACATGAGAACTAAGCTAGTCATTGACTTTAAGGATTTAATCGTAATACTGAAAAAAATGGTAGGCATCTTATCATCATGATCTCCCAAAGGGGGGTTCTCGGGAATGAGGCAGTTATGATGGCTTACCCCGACATGGTGTCGAAGGCGGGATAGTCCTCTTGTGCAATAGTGGCCATCCGTAACTGGAGATCCCCTGGGAACGAGAACACCTGTGGAGCACAAAAGAGTGTCCGAGAGGGCCCGGCATCAGCGCAAACAGCCACGCCGTGGCGTTGCTTGCAGCCAGCCAAAGCATGCAACCACAGGGCAAACAAAAAGAGAGCTTCCCCTAAGTTATCTGTGTGTGCAGGGTTTTGTTGGCCATTCTAAAGTAATCCCCCGCCCCTCCATAACATAGGTTTTTAATACAGACCAGGAGAGATTTAAAAAGAGAGCGAGAGAAAAAGAGAGTCAGAGAGAGAAGGCCCTGGCTTTTGTGCAGCAGAAAAACACTGCACTTTATTGTGCCAGCGAGACAATGGCATAATGACATGCTAGCCGCTCTTCTGGCTATGTTCAAATAACATTTCAAGCATTATTCTGCCTTACACTAGCGTTTGCTGTAAAGGTGATATTATATGAGCATTGGGGTAGGGGGCTCTGTGTGAGAAGAACCATGATGAAGGTAGTGAGGGAAAAAAACAATACATGACTGAAAGAATAATGAGAAGATCAACCTACCTCCTGACCCCCTTCCTTGAAGGTCTCAGGGAAGGTAGAGTCTGGTGTACGGGGCTGTGGGTTGGGGCTGAACTGACTGTGGGCGAGCTGACGATCGAATGCCACTGCATGACCGTCAGGCTCAGAGCAGTGTGGGTTGGGCACGGAGACAGAAAAAGCATGTGATGGCTCTTCAGTCTTTACAGGGTAACTGGGCATAGCAGCGATAGACACAGTGACTGTGGTGTCGGGTGAGGGGAAGAGTGCCCTCTTGTCCTGCACCAGCTGGTTCCCAGGGAGCACGATGTTCAGCGGGACTCCCTTCAGAACCTGGATCCTGTTCTCAGGTGATGTCATTGAGGCCTCTGGGAGAGGAGCCATGAGGTTCCTGCTGAAGAGGAACACAGACGTCACGCAACAGCAAAGACAACAAAAGGGTCGTCCATAACCACTGCTTTGAACAAGTGCACGTCACCTTTTGTTGGGATCCACATCAGAGCCTAGGATGTCAGCCTTTGGCTGGGATATTGTCCTCTTTTCCCGTGGCACCTGGGGAAGGCAAACACAGCCTCTGTTAACCTGAACTACACACAGCTTTATCTTTATAGATGACCTGTTATTTATTGCAGTGGACATACAATACATTCAGTGCCAAAGCTTTGTATTACCGAGGATCATTTAATATTAATGTCCAAGCAATTCTTTAAACAGACTGTTAATTAATTAAGTTTATTAGTTAGTATACTAATAGATACAGTACATATGTGAGTGCAAACATATATATTTACATAAACTGGCTTTACATTATCATGATGATTCAGGACATTGCAGATATCCACAGTTGTCTGACCCTAACATTTCTTCATATTTCTCCATGCTATTTCAGATCTCAACCGCTGTCCTTACATATCTCAAGTTTCAACATCAGGCATTGTCAAAATCAGTCACTTGCCAATATATTAAAAGTATCTAGCTTCTCATAATGAATGCTGTTCAGGAATTAAGCTTTGACATTTGGATACTGAAAATTCTCTGTACATAGCTAAGAAGAAGCTGATGATACAATCAATAATCCATAAGTATATTCAAGACTAGGCCTCTTTCAGTACCTTGTAATAGTCATAAAGAAGGCTTAAAGCAGCAGCACTGTCTTCATCTCCATTGATGCTCATCATGGCTTTGGTGGCAGCTGTAAGAGGGTTCTCCAGAAAGGACTTCCATGCTTCATCGTCACTGGTGAAGTTACGACGTTGGCTGTAGGCTGGATCATTCTGTAGCACGAGCACTGCCCGCTTACTGTGAGGGATAGAGATGGATGAGAGAAAGAAACAGCACTACTAGTCATCTATGTAGGTATGTACTGTACAAAAAGAAACACTTTTGTGTAGAAATGGGCTTAAGATAAACCAGTCAGACACCTCAGGTGACTGGACTTCAAAAATAAACAACAGCTTTGTTTAACTGAAGAAGTTATACCGGCTTGGTTGTGCAACGATGACGAGACAGTGACAAATGAAGGTACATCTTTTTACATAAAGCAGTCAAAGGTCTTCATTATAATGGTGAACCAAGGTAAACCCATCTGAAAGTGGAATAAATCTCAGTCGCTTCCTGTCTGACAAGATGCCCTACTGGCTCTTCCAGTAAGACCAACAAAGATCAGAGTTCCTCATTGGGTGGCTGTCAAGAATCTTGACAGAATGACCTGCCTTGACATTACAGAGCATTATACCATCAATCAGTGTAAAGGCCTATTGTTTTAATAAGAAAGAAAAAACCCTCGTCTTATTCTTCAACATCATTGTTCTACATTTGTAACTATCATTTACCAGGAGACATTTTGTGTATTACTAGAAAGAGACAATGTGTGCCTTTATCTGGGTGTAGTTATTTCTACATAATGAAGGAAGGAGGTTGCAAATGACCTAACAAGCTTGGAAAGGTAAAGATCTTTTCATACCAAAGTACCAAAGTAGTTTGGGTATGTTTAATAGTTTACTGATAATCGCTCAAATGTAAAAGGCAGAATAAGACTGTATGTTCTTAAAATACTTCATTGATGACATTCTGAGTGATGAGGTTTTGATTCACAAAGCGAATGTTATGATGCCATGGAAACACTAGCGCGTCCTCATAGGATAATTGTTGACGCACTACGGATTAGCAGTAATCTGATAACTAATTGTGCCATTCTCTAAGCCTCTCCTGCTCCAACCCCGTTTGATTTTAACACTGGAACCTGATAGATCCGTTATCCCGGGACAATAAAAACCTGAGTGGGAACGCAATCCCGCTACTAAAAACAATAGGGTTGATCATGCGTGAAATTGTTAATGATAGGCTTTACACCATATCCTGACTATATCCCCGTGGAGAAATTAAAAAGAAAAAACTTTCCGCTGGGATTTCAAGGTCATACCCTCAAACATTTTATTGCACCTTTGACATTTCATAATAGCATGCAAACAAATGGGATGCAGGTCTGCTACTGCCAGCCAGCATAAATGACTAATTTTCCAATTGTCTTAAATGTGGCAGGAGACAGTTCATGCAATAAGGTCAATCATTTAAAATCAAACACAAACTTACAAGACTCATTAATAGTTTTATTTAATACTTAAAACAAAATCACATGCACTCAGATATAAGTTATTTTTGAGTGGCTTTTTTTATTTTTTAATAGGCGTACAGAGCAGCAAACACCAACAACCAACAACCTTCCTGATGATCTGCTACTCAATTTTGTTTAGTTTTTTAATTACAAAGGCACAAACTTAAACACAATTTGTTCCCTGGAAAAAACAGCCAACGCCTAATGGTGTACGATTTCACTAGAGTCAACAGACTCTCCGTCGATGCACTGAAATCTTAAAAATACAAATGAACCAACATAAGGTTTATAAAAAAAAAAAAAAAAAAAAAAAAAAAAAAGCAGCCGCTGTTAAATTACATTCAAATTGCATTTCAATAACAAACGTCACTGAATGTCATCAGGCGACAAACTCCTTCCTGTGCGTAAAAACCTGCCAAGATTTAGACCGAGGTGCTTTCAAATCTGTATTAGGGTGCTTGAAATTGTTGTGACACCCACTGAAAATGGGTGAAAAATGTGTTTTACGTAGTTATTTAACTAGTTCCATTCATTTTCCTCTAATTTAGTTGACTACGGCTAAAAACTAGTGTGCGCAAACAGGACGGTACGAGGCAGCGCGCACGGAGTCCTGGCGCGGCAGGTGCAGTACACCTGTGTGTGTGTGTGTGTGTGTGTGTGTGTGTGTGTGTGTGTGTGTGTGTGTGTGTGTGTGTGTGTGTGTGTGTGTGTGTGTCAGCGGCACGGGTCTGAACACGACAGGTGGAACAGAGCCGAAACTCTGTGCGCGGCTCAATCCTACATCTCCAACTCGCGCAACTTCTCACAACAGCTCTGGAAGTTTCAATAGACCCGAAAATAATGACCTCGAATTTGTCTTTCTGTTCGAAGTAAAGGAAAATGTTTCTTAAAAAAAATACAATTCTGGGGAAAAAACAAAAACAAAAAACAAGCAAATACTACATTAGAGTTAAGACGAAGCGTTTGTCTTCACAGCTGCTCCAAATGAGTAGTGTCCTGTAACGGACCTGAGCTATTCACTGTACACACACTTACTTGTCATGCTCCTGTGACATCTCGTTTTGGTCGGACTGGACTTTCTAGTTGGTACTGTATATCCGACCCGTCTTCTTCCAGCAGAGGAACGAGGGAATGAGGGTTATCGTTGCGGCTGTCGGCGAGAGAACGGGTTTTGTTAGCTTTTCTTGCTTTTTGGGATATACTCAAAAGTTAGGGCCGGTTTTACCTGTGATAGGGCATCGGATTGGGTTACACCTGAGAGGGCGGGGCCTAATATTCGACTACACTTGGGACTTCTAATTGGCCCATCAGTTTAGTAAACAGAGCAGACCAATCAGCGAGCAGGTGGAATTAGCGGGACCTGGTGGTGCCTGTGATCCACTGATCATCTAACAGGCTATAAGGAACATATTCTATACTTAGACATATTTATCTAAATGATAAGATGTTATACAATTATGTTACAACTGCAGCATTATTTTTATTTAGACACATGATTTGTTTAAATAATACACTCTATCTCTCTGAAATGCCCGTTATTGCAGTCTAATCTCTGGTACTCTGACATGACTAGAGAAATTCTCCAAAAAATCAGTTCCTTCTGGTTGAAGACAGAGATTTCTTGTTCCTGATTTATTCATGCGTTCTCACTTCGTACCATTCGTTCCAAAACGTATCATTCTCATTCATTCTCACCACATGGTGCACTTTATAGGCAGGGGTTCTGTAACCTGCTGTAACCGGAGACCAAGATAACTGTAAAGATCATTTCATGAACCCACTCAGGAAACCATCTCGTGAACATAAATTAAATGTGTATAATTAATAATATCTTTTCAATTTTCATCTATTTCTTAGAACTGTAGCATTTTCCATTAATATACTGTTCAGAGGCAGAATTATAAGGTCTAAGGTTATAGGATTCACTTCAAAGATCCAGTCAAAAAGGCTAATAATAGTTTTCAATAATAATTATATTGTAATAAACTCAATAATAATTGTAATCACGTTCACAGACCCTGAGTGGGTCAGAACCACCACTACATTTTTTGTTTGTAAATTAAGAACACTATACACACACCATACTGCACCTGGACACTTTAAGGACAATTCTTTAAAAAAACCATACACATTTATGTATATGTATATTTATGCATATGTATATACAGTATTTCTCAACGTATATTTTCATATTTTTATATAGTTTTTTATATAGTTTTTTATATAGTTTATACTTTTTTATTTATCTATCTCCCTTTGGTTTGGTTTATTTTTTATCCTAAATTGCATTTCACTGCATGTCGTACCCTGTATGTATGTGTATGTGACAAATAAAATTTGATTTGAAATTTGATTTGACTTTTGTCTAATTTAATCTATAATTAACTTTTATTGTAATAATTGAAAGGTACACTTCATGCACTTGAGGTGGTTAAAGACCACTTCATTGAGAAGGAAAGGTACAGTTCAGTAACCTTGTTATTTATTTATTTAGTTTGGAGAGTGTACTAATGACCAAATGTACTCTCACTGCTTATTGTTTAAGAGAATCATTGATCGGTAATTATGAATGAATTAAAAAAAAAAAATAAAAATTCAAAAATTTCAAAAACTATTCAGTTCCTGTCTAAAGCCTACAAGCATGCAGGTTTCTAATTCTCTCATACTTGCAGTGCATTTGAAATGGGGAGTCACTTTCTGTTGAAACCACACTCTAAAGAGAAGCTATTATGCAACGAAAAAAGGGAGGGGGTTCTTAATGATACCCAGTGGTGTGAAGGGGGTTTCTCGGAGTACTAGGATCAAATGTAATTCCAGTAGGCTTAATCCACAATCTACTTCTAACATCATGATTAAAGTGAAAGAGCCAAGGATCGCATTTTAGAGTGCAGAAATATGCCTGTGCATTACAATGGTTGCATGCAACCATGGGCTTAGAATTCTAAGGTTCAATCCTGTTTTCATTATTAAGTTCACATAAAATATAAAAATAAATATATTATTGCATTACATTATTCCTTCTTGTGTTCCTGTGTGTCATGAAAAGTTCTACTAAGAGGTAGAAGAGAGTTCCCATTCATTAAGATTGTGTACTAACTAGTTACTACTTTTTAGATAATTGAGTAAAAAAGCCTTCATATTCTTGCTTATATTCACGTTCACATTTTTTGTATGGTTAGTGTTGATTCCACATTGTAATGAAAATGACATCTGAAACAGACCACTACTGTGATGAATGACATTGTTCCAATATAATTATTTTCTTTTACGTCAATTATATGTGGAGCCAAACATTGTTTCAAATTTTATTCAATTAAAAATTTACTGTTCAATGTTCGTTGAATGTTCAAAAAAACATTCACACATACATCAGAAGACAAATGACTTTACTAGAAGTATATGCGATTCATTACATTTCACATCTTTGGAGTTTACAAATAGTTTGATTCCTGGCTAACAGTGTAGGAGTAAAGTAAAGCCAAGATTCCTGATAGATATGACAAGAAAAGCCAACAATTAAAATGACGCCATTTAACAAGCCAACATAAAACACTTCTAAAACTGGAAAAGTAACAGAGTGCAATTTCTTACATTTCTCTCCTTGAATGCATTTATTCCACTAAATATGAACAATTAATTAATTAATTAATTAGCTCTAAAATATTATTCAAATTATGTCTTAATAATTACAAGTACATTTTTAGCAGAATGTAAAATAAACTGAATAATTAATCAAATACTACAATAATAATAATACTTTTTATCCTACACATGCATTTGCAAGCCACTACTGAAAAGCAGCGATGGTTAATGCAATTGCTCTCAAGTTTCACCTCAGAGATTCATTTGCATATGCTTTGCCTTGAAAATACTAAAGGCTCCAAGATGGCAGATGTGTAAATTCTTGACAGTTAACAACATGCAGGACATTTAGGCCTTCACAATTTCAGGGCAATAGGCAAATTCCACTCTGTGAAAACTGTTTTTTAGCTTAACTGCTGCTTGTAATAGACCAATCATGAAGACTCCTTGCTTCAACAGTGTGCAGGGGAAGTACATAAACAAAGGGTTAGAGAATAAAACTTTAATATGACACGCATGTTGACAAGAAGTACAAAGAGCATTCCCTTAGATGGTCAAGCGTTTAGAAGTGGTACACACACACACACACACACACACACACACACACACACACACACGCACACACACAGATCATCAGAGGAACACTTGCATGAGCTAGTTCAGTGTTTATATTTGCACTCAAGCTGTTAGATGAGTTCTAACTACAGAAAATCACAAGATTCAATGACATCATTTCTGTGAAGTTTTTTTTTTCATTTTCATTTTCAGTGTTTTCACAAAGAAAGTGACTTCAGTGCCTTTCATACATCTGATACTTTAAGTCTGACATTCAACTGCACCTACTAGTATAAACCAGCATAAACATCTGAACAATAAATCAGTAGCATAACAAGATTATTCTCTAAAGGATCTAACATAAGACTGAGACTGGATAAAGTACTTCTCACTGCTTGATGAATCCACCAACATATATTTCTTTACACAGAAAAAATTGCAACTGGATCCAAGTTTCATTATATACCAACCCTTATGAAGAACCACAAAGAACAATGAATATAAAAACTGCCAGTTATGAATTTAGAAACATAAACCAACCCACACCCAT
The DNA here is from genome assembly GCF_030014155.1 of Tachysurus vachellii. Classification (NCBI taxonomy): domain Eukaryota; kingdom Metazoa; phylum Chordata; class Actinopteri; order Siluriformes; family Bagridae; genus Tachysurus; species Tachysurus vachellii. The sequence goes on from NC_083469.1 coordinate 19,392,218, forward strand.
GAAGTACACCCTGCAGAATTATGCTATTATATACAAACAGACACATACATTTGCAGAAACACACACACACACACACACACACACACACACACACACACACACACACACACACACACCCTTCTTAAAGCCTGAGGCATCTAAATGGTTGAACGCAATCAAGTAAAATCACACCACTCAAGAGCCCATTTAAAAAACATTCATGGGTCAAAGAATCTAAAAAATTACCTGGCTACGATTTTAATGTTTTCGTTCATTAATACTTAATAAAAATCATTATGCTTGGGTTAGCACCCTGTCCATGGTGTCCCCTGCCTTGAGCCTGACTTCCCTGTGAGCCAGCATAGGGTAAAATTGGATGGACAGATTCCATTTTTTTTCCCATAAGCCAGCTAGGATTTCAGATGCTGACCAACATGCCTTCATATTAAACCCCAACATAATTAGAGGTAACAGTGGAATCAACCCATCATGTTATAATATCCAGTTATTGTTAGAAAGAGCTCACTCCAGGCTTTCTAGAAAGTTTACATACACTATATTTATTACTGTAAACACAAGTTTAGCCTAAATTACTGCAAAGTTTAGCCTTATTACTGACAAGTTTAGCCTAAGCATTAGCAAAATTTGCTTTACATTTTTACACATTATTTATAGCCAGTTACCAAGTTTGTGTTGAGAGCATGAGCTATGAAGTTTAAAATAAAGCCATTCATGTTACTGTTGGTCCAGTGGAGCTAATATTATAGCTTTTAAATATACAACAGTCAATATTTTTAATTTCTTACTACAACATATAATGTGGAGAAATGTGGAGAAACTATTTAAAAAATGAGTTTTTGACAATGTCACAGAATAAATGTATTATATACATTAGCTTGAAAAGAAAATTGGAAATGGTTACGTGGTACAAATGTGTTTGTATTATTGGATTGCCATTTTTATAGCCACAGCTCTTGTGCTCCTTCACATCCTCTAAAATTATCATGAGGACACATTTGCATGTTTATGTATTATGAGCTGTAACTTGGATTTCAAGCTGTTGAATGCAAAACAGGCCTTGCTAATCACCATAAGTTTAGGAGGCAAAGTTTAGTGTTTATGGGGTGGACTCAGTGAGGTAAAAATAATAAAGTCTTATTCAGCTACACTTATTTAACCATTGAATACCTTTCTATTGTTTACAAATCTTCCCTTATTGCACCACACATTACCAGTTTTCTTAGTGGTTGGTCACAATCTTGGTTTTAACAAATCTGATTTATCACAGGAAATTTTGTTTTATTTAAAATTGTTTTTTTTTTTTTTAAATTTGTGCTGTTATTAAACATAAATGTCCACTTTTTCTATTAAAATGGTACATTTTACCCCACCTTGAGGCATCTAGAGATACCATACCAGCTCGAATTGTGTTCCGTGTCATGAAGATTTTGTACCTTCATTGAGATGAGGCCAACTCTGTGAGGATCCTGAGGCACCTTAAGATGTACCAGATCAAGTTGGACTCTGCTTCATGAAGTATTCAGACATTCCAATAGGAGATGCCAACTGCATGTGGTCTTTGAGAACAACCTCCTCATCGATACACAACTGTCAGACTGTATATTTATAATCACACCCTCCAGTGTCACCCAAATGAGGATGAGGTTCCCATCTGTTTCCTCTCAAGGTTTCTGCCTCTTCCATCTAAGGGAGTTTTTCCTCACCACAGTCACCTCAGTCACCTCAGGCTTGCTCATTGGGGATAAATACAAACACGTTTAAATATAAATACAATTTTTTTTTGTATTATATTAATCTTTGTATAATATTGAACTGAATTGAAGTAAATAAGTAAATTTGGTCTCATCAATCTACAACATCCCTACTATGTTGTACATGATTAACAATAGTTTGTGTATTAGCACTGACTAAAAGTAAAATCCTGCCAAACTGTGTGACTTCTTTTGTGATTTATACAATTTAGGGAAATAAATATTCACACATGGCTGATTTTGCTGTATTATACTTCCAGTAGATATATCTACTTTTTACTTATACTCACTCACTCATCTTCATTTTCTAATGCTTATCTGACTTTTTACTTATACAATTCATATAAATATAATATAAAAATGTAAGTAGTCACAAGCATTAACAATCGTTTAAAAAAAAAGTCAAAATGGACATACTACACATACTACACTAAAAATATATATACACTGACAAAGATACTGGTTGGGACAAATGGATTGGAAGATTTTGCACAACTTGTAGCAGTCATAATAAAGAAGAAGGAGCTTCCCAACATTATTAAACAACACTTGAATGGAAAATGCTAGAGAGCCATAGCATCCTTAAACATCCCTAAGCATTATCGGCAGTACAGTTATATGATAATGGAAAGTTATAATATGATAATGGAAAGTTTATGGAACCACAAATAATCCTCTTCAGAGATGTGTCTAGTGAGTCACACTAGATTTCACAACAAGCAACCAGACTAAAACAGCAGATATTTTAAGCAGATATTTAGACAACTCATTATTACTGAAGCCACTATATGATGAAGTTACTCAAAGTTTATGCAATAGCATTTCATTTACAGAGCTGTCAATATGTTATGATATGATATGATATGACATTATATATGATCACTTCTGAAATGTCAACAAATTCACTGGATTGAAATTCATAGCTCAAAGGCAATAGACTTGTTGTCCATTAGACCACACACAGAATCTTAAGAAAAGAATATGCTAAGTGTATACTAAGTAATTGGAAGAAGAGACAGATATTCCATAAGAATTAAGAATGGAATTTTAGCCATCTTTTTCCTACAGGACTTTCCAAATAATTTCTTGGCAGTTAACTGTTCTCCTAGGATGTTAGATTCCTATCTGTTTGTTCTGTCTATTTACTCAATAGTGAAGTCTCTCTCTCACTCTCTCTCTCGCTCTCTCTCTCTCTCTCTCTCTCTCTCTCTCTCTCTCTCTCTCTCTCTCTTGCTCTCTAGTTATGGGTAGTTCACTCAAAACCAGGATGTCAGGGAAATAAACATGCAAATACAGACTTCTTTCAAGGCTTGTCTAGGCTTTTTGTGTCTACCTTTGCGGGTGGGCCTCACCTTCACTTTAAGCCCAATGTACAACAAACTTCAGCCACAAGTATCCCTCCAGCACAAACTCATTAACCACACCGCATCCTATTTGCACTATGTAACGGTGGTGTGGCTCCTGCACGCTATTTGACCAGTTATGCCCTCAAGTCAAAAAAGCCAATATATGGGATAAACATGGAAACACAAGTGGGTCCTGATAACTCAGTGCAAACGTCAATAGAGTAACCGTTTTCCCGTTTGTTGTGTATGCGCTGCTTTGTGTGTGTGTGTGTGTGTGTGTGTATATGTGCATGTGTTGTGTTTGTGTATGATCCAGCCTATAGGCTAGTCTCAGAAATGGTTGAAATGAAGAGCATTGTTTTTGGAGAAGCTTTCCTGGGAAGATGTTATCTCTTCGTGTAGCATGCTTACACAGCAAACAGTGCAACAGACCCGTATGCTCACATGCCCTCTTCTCCTCCTGCCTTTAACCATATGGCTAACACCAAGGCGTTCTGGGATTCTGAGAGCTATGACACAGGGTTTGTTGTGAATTAACACACAGCTTGAGAATGACATACGCATCAAAAAGGAGAGGACAAAGATGGGGGAAGGAAAGATAAAAATTGAGAAGGACAGAGGAAAATAAACAAGGAAAAAAAAAGATTGACAAAGAATTCAGTATAGAGACAAAAATGTGAACAGGCAGAAAGAAGGAAAGAGCAGGAGAGAAATAGAGAAAGGATATACTTAGACAGACTGTTTAACAGTCAGCTGTAAAGAATATACAGTGAGTCTGTGTGATGTTCTGTACAACGTGACAGCAGCTTTTGCCAATTGAAACTGGCAAATATTGACACTCTTAATTCACATCACCTCCACTTTTGCTTCTTTTTTTCTACAAGCTGTTGAGCAAATCCAGAGACAATTTTTGTTCTGCCAAAACCTTACAGGCTGAAACATGTTTTTAGCACAGAATAATACACTCTCAAGCTTAGGTGTAAAAACAGGCCATTTGGGTCATTAAAATTAACACTGCAGTATGAATCTAGTTTCATTATAAAATACCATAATATTATTTTCTTCTGCCTCCTTTCTTATCAACTGCTGAAAAGCTGAAGGGTATTTAGAGCCATGCCACAGTCACCACTATAAATTGCAAAGTTCAGTATTATACATTTGAATGCACATGAAGTAATACTACACAAGCCGAAAAACTGCTACAGGCCCATATTTCCATGCACAAATGCTGAGCTGCAAAAAAAACCCACAGCATATCCAAATGAGTTAACCCACTTAACCCACTTACGTCTCTTTTTCATCCTCCCCCCCCCTCTCTCTCTCTCACACACACACACACACAAAGCATTTCTCTTTATGCCTAACTTTACCTACAGATTTCTTTTTAGGAAAAAACTAACTTTTCCATAACTACCCCAATAATTGATGCGACTGACTAAGCAGAACCCGAAGAAGCACACTGAAATGAGAACTGAGCAACTCCTTCAACTAGTTATAAACATGTTTGTGCATTTTTTAATTTGTCACACTCAGTGGCATTTTGCAAGAAGATGCAACAATAAGTCAGTTTCTGGAATGCTGAAGAACAGAACGCACAGGATTCCTCAGATGTAACCTGCGATGAGTTTTTTGTTCCCCATAGACCAACAACATTATGTGTGTAAAGCACAAATGATAAGATACTCTCAGATGTTGAGCTTTGTATCCCGTTGTCCTCTGGTGCTGCATGTTAAGGTGCACTGAAAATCAGGTGCAGTTTTTAAGAGATGAGTATCAGTGAGGAATGTAGATTATATATAGCACATTACACTGTAAGAGAAAATTTATTGAATTTGGTCAATTTATTTTCCATTTCTATTAAGAATAAACCAAAAGTAATCTAACAAAATCTCTCATTTTTTGGCAGATTGTTTATATTTTTGCAATTTTAAACATTTGTTAGTAAGAAGCAACTTTTTTTAAATGACTAAAACATCTAAAACTGGCTTGTCAATCTTGTATTTGATTCATAATCCGAATCATTTGATAGATTTGCCAACAGTGCCATCAGTGAAATCATCGATGGAAGAAACATGCACCTGTATTTCCTCCTGTGAAGGCTTCATATTTCCAATGTAACACACACACACACACACACACACACACACACACACACACACACGCATACATGCACAACAGCCTCAATTTTATTCACAGGACACTAGGTCAACTGTTAACTGTTTTGCTTTCTGTCTCACTCCCAACATTCACCAAGTGACACTTGACGCTTAAAGATTTGCGACCTGATATCAACATGCAGGAAAGAAGTACAAGAGCAAGTCAGTACATGCTTAAGACACACCTCAACACTTCTCTCTGAAGATCCCAACAACCAAACCGAAGAAACTGTAACTTGACAAAACCTTTAGCAGGCTGAATGAAGGTACTGGCAGACTGAGATTGCGGCCTGAAGAACAAGAACAAGTTTTAGCCTTGTGCACTGAAGGGAACGTGTTCCTCTGCCTTGCCCGGTTAGGCCTCTTTTACAGCCCAATCAAGTTCTCAGCCACCAGTGATTTATAAAACACACACATGCTACACATGGAGAAAAGATAATGTATCAAGTGGCCATACTGGTTTGCAGCCCTATACAGCATGTTTCCTGTGTATTCACAGCATGTTTCCTGTGTATTCCCACAAATTCGTTCTGTTCAGCCAATGTTCATTACTTATACAGATCTCTGTATTGTTCATATTCAGTACCTTCATCAGTGTGGTTATGGATGGATGTAAAAATATTTGATTGTGCAGCCATTATTTTAAGCATCTCATTAGTGTCTCTGGTCCTTCAAGTCTATAGTTTTTGTGATCAGATGTTTGACAAATACAACAGAGTATAAGAGAGTGCAAATGTGTTTTATGTATAGCCAAAACAAAGCATACCCATCCTCTGCAGATCAAACACTGCCTCCAGCATCTACAACCCCCACCCCCAGTACTGTGGGGTATTATTCCTCTTATTCTGCTCTCTGTATGTCTAATAGGGCAATTTCTGAATAATGACTTTCCTTTAATTGTTTCCTTAAAATTTTATGCACAATTAGGCCAGGGGAAAAAAATCCCATTGTGATATAGGTTGTGTCGTTTATATTAGAAAATGTAATTTAATTCAATTATTTGTTGTATAGCATTTTTAACAATGGAGATTATGACACATTAACTATATAGGATAGAAATTTTACATTTAGAATGTTGTCAGTTTATCCCCAATGAGCAAACCAGAGGTGATAGTGGCAAGGAAAAACCTCCTTAGATGACACAAGGAAGAAACTTGAGAGACCCAAAAGGAGAACTTTCCTTTAATTAATTCTCATTTTAACATGATTCTAATGTTTTCAGCTGTTCTGCTGGACTCCAGAGCTAAAATGATTAAAGCAGTGTGGGGCACATGCAAATCCCTTGACAGCAGTTAGAACTTTATTTGAATGTAATTTTATATACATAACACCAGGGGGGATAGAGGGGATTTAAGACCTACCACATTAACTGCCAAGCTTTTGTGCATATTTTCCAAAATTCATAGAACTGTTCAGAGTAAGTAACGAAAATTCTCCGGCAAACTCAATTCACAGCAATGTGACGCTTCTTAAGAAGTCTGTGAAAAAACCTAGGGGGTGGTGTTTGTATAACACATACAATGCAACCTTGCAACCTCTTCATTTCTATTTCTAAAAGGAGCACAATAAAAAGTGACATCAAGAACACAAGCTACAAAATGGACCCACAGAAGAAATATAGACAATCAAACCTAAAACACACACACACACACACACACACACACACACACGCACACACACACACACACACAAGACAGCCAGAGAACAAGTGAAGGAGGGAGAAGAAGAATCCCAGCAGGTTATGTGCCAAATCATGACAGGTAAGAACATGCAGGAAGCAGTTTCACTTGTACTCAAGCCAACGATTTTGCACTGAACTGATCATCTTGAAGTGACACAATAGCCATTAACAGCACACACACACGCACACACGCACACACACACACACACACACACACGAACTACAAAACAGTTTTCTCTCTCTTTTTTTGTGTTTTGTTGCATTTTTGTTTTTTTAATATATAAATGTTTGCAGTATGTCACATATCAAATGTGTCACTTATTCCTATCCTTGTAGGAACACTTGATTTGTGCAAAGATATAAAAACATACCCACACTCACACACACTCACACACACACAACTATCTCTGGCTCAAATTTGAGGCCTGCACCGCCCATGTGGGTGTAACAGTACAAAAGAACAATTTCAAATGGGCTCCTCAAAGAAAACAAACTATTACACAGAAACCTTGTGAATGGTTACTAACTGCCCATCACTGAGAACTCAGCTAGGAGGTGACAGGATGAGTTTTGGCTTCTTATGTTCATTTAAAAGTCAAGTCTCCTTCTGTATGTTAGACATAAACGCTTAGAGACAGATAATGATGTCGCTATACTGTAAACACACCACATATAACAATGCTCATGCTTGCAAGTTCATTACAATTACATTAACATTAAATGTTATTTCTTTAAGGTCAGTAGATTAATGTTAAGTTTACAAACATAATAAAATCCTTATGGGCTGGTGGAGCATTATCTTTTTATACACAAATTCCAAAAGACACACAAAACGTTGAAAGCTGCTGCTTTACTGTTAATCTCCTATTGTACTTGTCTTGTTTTATCTTTAATATATCTGTATCTGTACTTTATTTTTAGAATGAGACCAAACACCTTATAAAATAGTGGATAAAAAGAATCCTTCCATTGGTATATGGTAGACTAGTGGTTAAGGCATTGGACTACTGACTAGAAGGTCATGTGTTTGAATCCCAGGTCCACCAAGCTGCCACCACAGGGCCCTTGAGCAAGGCCCTTAACCCTCAATTGCTCAGTTGTATAAACTGAATCAAATTGTAAGTCACTCTGGATAAGTGTGTCTACTAAATGCTGTAAATGTAAATGTAGAATAATAAAAGAGTTACAATAAAAATACAATTTGTACAGTAGCAAAGGAACAAAAATATTTTTTTTTTTATTATAAACTATTTTGTAGTGTTAGTAACAGTAATATATATATATATATATATATATATATATATATATATATATATATATATATATATATATATATATATATACTCCTGTTACTAACACTATAAAATGGTTAAGGTTGGTTTGTTGATCAAAAGATCAGGGGTTTAAGCCACAGCACAGACAACCTGCCACTGTGGGACACTTGAACAAAGCCCTTAACTCTTTCTGATACAAAGACGCTGTATACTTACCCTGTGTTCTGACCCCAACTTCCTATACTGGGATATGTGAATAAGAGACTTTCACTGTACTGTAATATTTATGTGACGAATAAAAGCTGCTGCTGCTGTTCATTTAACTCAGCAAAAAAATGTCTTCTCCTTTCTCTCTTCTTAGAAAACACTTCTAGCTATTTGGCTATTCACAATAGTTTACTAACTACAGCACACTTGTAAAGATGTCTATAACCGACAACACTATCCAGCATTGTTTAGCCATTAAAAGTACACTAAAATCCTACAGCTACACTGCTGTCATTGAATTATAAAGCCAAAGAACCATAAAAAGCCTGAAATAAAATAAATAAAAAAATAAAAATAATAAAAATAATAAATAAATATATATATATATATTTATTATATATATATTTTTCAAATTAATTTAAGTGAATTAAAGATTAAAGAGAGTTTAATTTAAAGGTTTAAAGGTTTTATTGTTGTTGGTTTTTTTAATGAAAGCATAAAAAACAAGTTTCAGTTGAATCAGATCCAGCTCTTTTCACCTGAGGCGAGGAACACAGAGGTGACATGTTAGCAGCTCTACAGGCATTAGTGAAAATGTTATGATTCACCAGCACAAAGTCTCTTAGTTTTTTGGCACTTAAATCAAGTGAAACCTAAAAACAATATTAAATCACTTTAACCTGAAAACTAAATTAACAGGCTTATATATATATTGTTTCTATTGTTTCTATTGTTTCTATTTTTATTGTTTCTATAGTAAAAGCACAAAGAAGGAATTACATCACTGAATTAAATTGTGTTTTCTGGTGTTTGTGAGCAGATGTTAATTTAACACTTTTAAAAGGAGTCTGCAGTGTCAGAGCTTTGAAAATCTGGTAAAGCTGTGACATAACGGGAAAGGCTTAACAACGGAAAAGCTTTTTGCCTTTTCTGTAACATGACAAGCTGCATTTTTCTCTTTATAACTCCAGGATAAAGAGAAACAGAATCTAACATAAAGAGAAACTTTAATCTAACATAAAATATAACAGGAACTGATTTGTTTTGCAGACATTCCATCTGAAACATAACGAAAACTAAGTAAATAAAAATATAAGCTTAATGTGAAGTCTGGGTAGAATTATTGTTATGGTAAGGGTTATACATACTCACACACTTGGAAATGACACTTGTGACATTTACAGTAATAATATGTAATTACAAAGCTATAGCAAGCACAGAAACAACCAGTTAACAAACACTTAAACTAAATTTTAATTCATTTCTGTCATTTTATTCCAGTTCTATGTCACCAATCACAACTTGGACCAAGCCATGGATCTAAATCAAAATAAAAAAAATCATAATACTCGCTGAACATGTTGTGGGCGATGGGAAAAGGACGGGATTGTCAGGTAAGCAGTCACAGGTGTCTATAATCACTGAAAATAACTGGTCTGACTTGTCACATAGAATCCTTACACTACATGTAAGACAAAGCCCTGCCCAAGATCATATCAGAGGAGCACAAAAGACGTTCTTCTTTCTTCAGCTTTGGTCCTGATAGAAAGTCTGGTGAAAAACAGTGAACATATGAATGATTTAGAAACACTACAGGTTTGTGCTCCTCCTTCTGATATTGTGCTGGTGTCTGAGATGTTACACACTGATTTATTTTTGAGTCATATCTTGAATAAACAGCTTTGGATAAGGAACAGAATATTAATCATGTTACTCATGTAGTGTTTATGTGGACATACCTTTAACCTTCCACCTTTTTAATCATAGATCTTGATCATTGCTTAATGACTTGTTTATTTTAGAGAAGTAAAGTATGTATAATCATTTGCAGTATAAACACAATAAATAAATACTCTTAAAATATCTAGAAAGAAATGAGGGACTCGTCATAAACAATTGTACAGATCAAAGTGCAATTTTAGTCCTTGAAATACATGCAACTCAGTAACAGTAGGAGACATAAGAGTTGATGTTTGCTTTAAGAGTTAAAGTTTAGAATGTTCTCACAGAATGGTCATTTAATTTCAAATAACCTTTAAATTAAGAGCTGTAAAGTACTGCCATGCATCACGTTACATCATGCTATCATGTTTATATGTTTCTTAATGAGGCAAAAAATAGTTTCACCAAAAACAAATGCAATTTCATTTTTAAAAAATATTTTAAATGCAATTTGCCAAGCAGCAGTTCAGCCAGCAGAGGGCTAAAATTATAGTAGGTGTGTTCTCAGGCTCTCAGGATTTAATCCTGCCCAGGAACCAGCCAAGCTACTGAGGTGTTACACTTAATGTCAGTCCCAGGCCCGGATAAAATGTGAGGTAAAACCTGTGCCAAATCAAAAACACAGCTCGGACGATCCACTGTGGTGACCCAGAAAAGGGAGCAGCTGAAGGGCCACACTAACAAATACATCAAACTAAACTAATCAGTTTATCAGTTTCATAATTCCTAATCAAAATAGAATATCAGAAATTTTATTTAAAATTATATTAGAAAAGAATGCATAAATAATAGAAGCATTTTTTGCTATTTGGACTCAAGCTATATAACAAACTGGTCCTTTAGTGCTTATTGTTTATTTTGCAGTATTAATCAATTTGCACTTATGATAAATAGGCCATGGATGTTTTTATCATGTCTGTAGCCCATGAGTAAATGAAAGTTTTATCATGTCTGTAAAATTCCTTGAAAAATGAAAGCAAATTATCTCAGATTATCCTAGGATTTTAAGTATAATTTTAGAAAGTATTTTATTAGTACAATGAGCACCAGAGGAATTCTCTTTCTTCTAACAGGGGATTGTGTTAGTGCATCCATTCTCTCAGTAGTACTGACACAGGACATAACATCATCTATGTCTTTCTTTGGGAATCCATAGTTTTATAAATAATCACACATTTGCTCACTTTTTTGGAGGAAACCTTCATTCTCTCGGCAAAGTCAGTGAGTGTAAATAACAATAGCAAATTAAATAAAGCCTATATGGTAGTAATTAGCATTTGAATGTTTATAATACATGATTGGTTTTTGGTTTTGCTTTAAATTCCTGATATTCAAAGAAATAAAATATTTGGGAGCTGATTCTAATCTCTGTCAGACGTTTGAGTGAGAAACAGAAGCGTATCCCACCTTAATTGGTAATAGGTCCAATAAAATTGTGTTATTATTGAATAAATCACTGTATTGTTAAAATTTCACAAATACACACAAATTAATCATTTCTCAATAACCAACGTCTGGCTTTGACTTTGTAAACCATTTGTATACCTGATACAAACTATTATGTTTGTGTTGGAGTAGAAAAGCTATAAAAGGTGGATGAATTAAATGAGTATATACATGAATATACTGGATGCTTTTTTCCCCAAAGGTCATTTTAGCTTTTTGTGGGTATGTTCTTTCAATGATTTTATTTCTAACCTACAGATGGATATATTACTCATATTATTACTGTATATTTAGATTCTGATTAAAATAAAAATTTACAAATGGATCCTTAGTAGTTTATTTGGAGTAGATTACATGTGCTAATTAAGTAAGTGAACAAGGCTGGATAAGCCTGAATAATCTGTGATGTTCTTAATTGAACGCTGGGGGGCAGCATTAACCTTGGTCAAATCTACACTCCAGCATTATTGGTATTTTTATAGGAAATTAGGCGAAATTAATTAATATAAGATATATAATTTATAATTATATTTATTTATATATTTATAATTATATATATAATATATAATTTAATATAAAATAAAATAAATTTACCACTCAGAGAACAACAATCATAATAATAATTTATATTATGGCATTTTTCAAGCACTACTCGATTCATTATTGATTTAATTATTGAATATTTGAAATAAATTCAGTTGCCTATTGTCCATAGCATTAAATTAAATTAAATTAAATTAAATTAAATTAAATTAAATTAAATTAAATTAAATTAAATATTTATAGCACCTATAAGAATGTGGACATTGAAACCATGCAAAATATACCAAATATATTTTCAGCAGCAGTGAGCAAGTGGTGAGATCCATGGCCATCCCATTGCAGTACAGACACTCACACAAACTACAGATAATTTAAAGATGCTAATCAGCCTACAATGTATGTCTCTGAACTGGGGAGTAAACTGGAGTATCTGGAGGAACCTCTGTAATTCAGCTGAGGCAGGACTCAATAACAAATCCCAAAGGTGCTAATGTGCTAACATCTAAGCTAGGGTGACCAGACGTCCTCTTTTGCCCGGACATGTCCTCTTTTTGAAACCTAAAAATGTGTCCGGGCGGAATTTCTAAATCGTCCGGGATTTTGTTATTCTAGCCTCAAACGTGTCCTTGCCAAGTTATTCTAGCCTCAAGCGCCTTGTTTACCGCTGGCAAAGCGCATGGCTACCCGGCATCTTCAGCCATGCCGAAACGCAAGTGTAAGTTCACTGACGAATTAAAACAAAAATTTCCATGTTTTCGTGTCGGTCGAGATCAACATGTTGACACATTTGTATGAATTCACATGTTCATAGTTCCATATACGAAGACACCCCCCCCCCCCCTTCTTCTCTCTATTCTGCAGTACATGTCAGTTTGATCAGCAGAGAGGACACGCTTATAATTTCTTTACTTGCACTTACTTGTTTGCCTGTTTTGACTTCCTTGAAGGCTTTTCATTGATCGAATCTTAGCTGCTCTCTCTGAGGGCATAAGAAAAAAAAAAGACAAATAAATAGATAAAACAGATAGATGAAAATTACACTTCAATTCCTGTTAATGTTATTCATGCTTCTGTTTTGTTTAGTGAGTTTTATACTAAAAAAAAATCCAGCTCATGTGAATCCTAAGTAATTCTGTTAATATCCTGGCTATAAATCATCCTAAGACTCCTTAGATCTCTGGTCAACATTTTAAGAACAAATTCTGACTGAATGACTAGTCAAAGTATACTAGTTAACTCAGTTTACTCAGCTGTTCAAACTTCAAACTTAAACTCCAATTTAAAAAATGCATATAAATGTTAACAAAATATATGTATTGTTTTATATGTTTCAAGCACATAGCAACATAATCAATGTCTTTAATAAATGGGATGGCAGACTGACAAAGTATTTTATGAGACTAAGCCATTGGATAAAGGACACTATGCATAACATTAAAAAAATTTGAAATAAATTTGAAAAATAGTTTTAAAAATATATATAGTTTTGCTATAAATATTTTTTAAACTATTATTCAAATTTATTACTATTTTTTAAATGTTATGCATAAATATAATAAATAACAAAAAATATTTTTTCAAAAAATAAATTTGAAAAATAGTTTAAAAAATATTTATAGTTTTGCTATTATGGATATGGCATGTCTTCTCAAGTCAAGTCAAGTCAAGAAGCTTTTATTGTCATTTCAACCATATATAGCTGTTGCAGTACACAGTGAAATGAGACGTTTCTCCAGGATCGTGGTGCTACATAAAACAAAGACAGGGCTAAGGACTTAGTAAGTAGCCCTAGCCACATAAAGTGCAACTGTGCAACCTGGTGCAAACAGTGCAGGACAAGACAGACAAGACAGTGCAGGACAATACAAACAAGACAGTGCAGGACAATACAAACAAGACAGTGCAGGACAAGACAGACAAGACAGTGCAGGACAAAAGACAGTGCAGACAAAAGGTTACAAGACAAAATACAAAAAAGACAACACACAAAAGACAGTAAACAAAAAACAGCGCCGACCGACCAGTGTCAATACTATATGTAAATACTGTAAGTTCAGACAATATTGCGTGCAGCAATACTAGAATGAACACAGTTTCTTAGCAGCAGGTCCCTGAGATAGTGTATAAGATTGTGCAAAAACAGCAACAACTGAAATATTGTGCAAAATGATTGGAATGTTAGACAGTGTGTGCAAAGAGCAAAAAAGTAAAAAAAAAGTGTGCAAAACAGCATGTAAACAGTTTGTAAACAGTAAGCATGTAAACAGTTTGATGAATGTAAGCAGCATGTAAACAAGTTGATAGATGTATATTAGAAGCATGTGTATGTGGTGTAGGTCTGTGCAGTCCATACAGATGATGTGTGTGTGTATGTTGTGCTCAGTACAGTTCAGTACACTTCTGTTCCAGTATTCTATTTATTTGGATTAAATTCTCTCTCTAATTTAACTAGAGAGACAGTAACCACAGTGAAATATGAAGTATTTTCAGTGAAAGTGAAGTAATTTTGTTTCTGTGCTCCTAAATTAATTTTTATTTCTAAGGTTGACATTTGAGTGGAATTGCCCTCTAGTTCTCAGTCACACCCTAAAACATTTGTAAGCCACATTGAAGTCAGTGCTTGTTCCAGCTGGTGTGACAGTGAATGGTTTTTAGACAGCCAGGCTGGGCTTGCCTAGAACCCCACTGACTCACACTCTATGGACTACACCCAAGGAGCTGTCAGTAACAAAACACGCCGAAAGAAGTGCCTCACTTCCTCCAAACCAAATTTGAATTAGAAAGCAAGACTATCAGCCAATAGAATGAGTTACTACTCTAAGAATTCATGACAATTATGAATTATGTAATGACAAGGATTTGGGTATAGCATTCAATGTTATATATTAGGGGCTATATTGCTGAGTCATTAGGAATCAAATTGGGAATTAAAATGTTAAATATGAAGTGAACCCTTGATTTAATGAACCACTTGAACCACTTGTCTGGCAGAAATATCACTACTTAAATATGCAGATACCTCCACTGGCTTCAGGTAGCTGCACGCATCAGATTATAAACACTGATGCTTGCCTACAAAAACAAAAACGGACCAGCGACCTCTTACCTCAAAGCCCTCATCACTCCTCACACTGCCTAAGATAAACCTAAGATAAACCAGCACTGCTCAACTGGTTCCATTGTCTCTCAGGGTAAGAGGAAAGTATACAACAAGACTCTTTTCTGTTCTGGAGCCAAGGTGGTGGAATGAACTTACCCTAGGGGTTACTTTAAATGTAAGTAACAGGGAAGGAGAGAGGCAGAGAGAGAGAGACTGAGAGAGAGAGACTGAGAGAAGGAGATGGTGACATTAAGACAACTTATACAGCATTCAGAAGAGGGTATGAGGTCATCTACCTCTTGTATCGTTGTAGGACACACTGCCACTATCTGTATCAGTATCTTGTTTTGCGAAAGTGGGTGTGACCAAAGGTGCCAGCACTGTGAGCATGGGCTTCTGAATTCTGGCTCAGTCAGATAATCTGTGACCTTTAAAATAAACTAACAAATACATTTTACAACAACAGCGGTCTGCCTGCTATCCTTCTAGTCATATTTTCTATTTGTATTTGTATTTGTCATATTTCTAAGGTTGTGCGCTATCCCTTAAGCATCTATCCCTTAAAAATTGAGCTGCTTCAGACCGGAAGCTTTAGCTCACATTGCAAAAATCATCACAGATAGAGAAAATCTATTTTAATCTATTTGTTTCTTATTACTACATTCAGACATTTATGATATAACCCGTGTTATACTCTGCAGTGACAATGATAGCCATCCGTACTATTACAGAAATCAGTTATTTCCATCTGTACAGTTCTTAGTTCTCTGTATTAGGCAGGTGTTGATTTTGAATCAGAAAGGCTACCTTCACACAATTAGCTGCACCTTGACACACCCGGACTGCATAATGAGTCATGAGAAGAGCTTGTCTGAGCATTTAGAAAAGCACATCAAATTCCTAAGGCAAGAAATTAAAAAAAAAAAAAAAAAAATCAATGACAAATTTTTCTAATCATGGTTTAGTTTTACTATATTCTAATTATCAGATTAAAAAATATGATTCAAACATATTTTCTAAAACTAAAGAGAATCTTATAGGCAGAACACTTTCATCATTTAATAAGCCATGAGACATTAGCTAGATAATTATAGGTCTGTTGTTGATATTCTGTCTGACACATTTGTATTATCTATACCATTTGTTTAGCTTTCCATGCTATCAATCTTTATCTTCTCTGGCCTTTCCTGGTAAACTCTGAGAATGACGAGGATGAGATTTTCATGCGCAATGCTATCTGAGTTTTTGATATGCACTGCTATTTGCTAACCATCGTTGGGCTCACTAAAGATTAACATTGAGTTCAGAATGACGTGAATACACTCCTGGGGACATTCTCACAGGTTGACTGTTACAACAGATATGTGCAAGAAATGACACCTTGTGTTAAAATGAAAATGTTCATATATTCAACTTTTCACATGAGAGGTCAGTACTATATATCTGAGTTGATTAAGTGTTGGCTAAAATAAGACAAGTAAACTATGGTCAGCAATATGTAAAGCATCCACTGCTTTCATTTACACACATTCATCTGGCAGACATGTTTATCCACTGACATTGTTCCTAACATAGTTCCTGTTTTCAAATCCATCTGTCAGGATATTCAAGCTATTTCAAAGATTTCCATATTGTTATTTTCCAACAACCCCTTCCCTGGCAATTCATTTTTTTTTCAAAGTTTCTTTTTGATCCTCAAATCCTCCATCATCAAATGACAATAAGAATAACATCCTTAGTATTTCATCATGGGTAACCTTTGTCCTATTCAGTGTATTGGGTGAAAGATGTTTATCTAGTCTTCTTCCATCATTAGTCTTAGTTTTACTCATGTAAGTTATAGATTAGTAGACTTTATAATGGCGAAAATAACACCAGTAATGGTCCACATCAGACTTCAAAGAGAAATGTTTAGATGTCTTAGGCTTAGATTCTCTCATATTTGGGAAATGTGACGGCTGACAATTCAGCAGCATAATCGCAAAGCTGACACTAACAGTAAGATTTTTCCACAGGTTCACCACTCCTGTCAAATTTTTGTGTGTCTGAAGTAAAAAAAAAGAAAAAAAGTAAGAAACCTGTCGTGCTCTGGTTACAGGAAATCTCATTACAGGCCGAGAGGCAGCAGATACAAATTGTTAAACCGGATATATGCTAGCTGCCTTGAGGCATGGCTCAGGTTACACTATATTGAGACTGTGTCTGTTATCATGCTAAACCTAAAAAAATGCAGAAGACTCCAGAATGGTTGCTCGATTAATCTAATCAACATGAAATCATAGCAAGTGTCTGTAGTCTGTACATTCAAATTCTGTAAATTATAATATAATAATATAACTGATCAGGAATTTAATTTATTTCAGTAGAAAAAGCAGATGGATAGAAGATAAATTAGACTCAATGGGGGTCAGTCAAAATATCAAAGGACCCAATCAATATGGAAAACACACTTGATTTCATATTAAGGACTGTCCTGGAAATATTCACACACCCTGAGTCTGAAATGATCTCCAATCATTAAATCATTTCATTTGAATTGTCTCTTTACATTTTTGAATCGCCACAGAATCAAACCTAAAATCACATCAACTTCTGTACCCAGTTTTAATTTAAAAAAAAATCTATCAGATATTTCAAATGCGATTGCCTTGCTCTATAACCCCAGAGCACTCAATCTAATGACTGATTAGACAATATGGAAAATATGGTGTCAAATCATTCGGGTAGTTTTCTAAATTGTATGAACGGAGCCTTCTTAACTATAGAAAAGCTCCAATGGCCACCAGATCAGCATATAAAGTGAAAACACTAGGTTTGTTAGATTATACTATATGTACAAAAATATGCAGAGATCTAACTGTCATGTCCACGTTGAAAGTTGGGTTCTGAGATGGGTTTCCACTAGATTTTGTGAAAAGACTGAGCTATAGTCAGTGACCCAAATGGTGATCAGTAGGGTATAGGTCAGGGCTCTATAAAGGCTACTTTAGTTCTTCCACATTATTAGCTATCCTGGATTTGTCATGCTGGGGCATGTTTGCAGCTCTTAGTTCCAGTGAAGGGAAATCTTAACACCATAGCATACAAAGACACTCTATACAATTGCTATCAGTTTTGTGGGAACAGAGTAGAAAAGGTTCACATATGGGTGTGATGGTCATGTATCCACATACCATATAGCTATATTTAGTGTAGATATATAGTGTCATTTTTCTTTTAGATACTTTTGCAAATCTAAGGTATTCATTAAGCATAAGAAAGGTTTGGTAAAAAGAGATGTTTTGATGCTGTTGCTCCTTTCTCACAAGCAGTAACACATGTCTGATGATGGTGGAGTGTCTTGGGATTTCCTCAGGCTTTTGTTAATGTTTGACTTTCACTTTTATTTACTGTTAAAGCTAAACCCCTGACATAACAATGTTTTATTTCCTTGTTAAGCTGTTTAATGATTTGTTACCTGTACCTGATTGTAAGGTGAATACACTTTCCCTCCATATCTGCCTGATTCATCCTGATATTCCTCTTCTGCTTGGAGCTTTTACACTTGGGATCTTCTGTATTTGCTACTGTAGATGCTATCACATGGATACTCAAAAGCTCAGTTAGTTTATGCTCAAGTCACCTTGTAAGACCTGCTGTTGTAATCATACAGACTGCCTCAACAGAAAAGTTTTCTATGCACCGTCATCTGTGGCTAAAAGCCAAAAGAGTAAAATTGTCTGTGCTCTCACTATCCTGTCAATCACAGCAGTTCTAGCCAAATTTGTGCACATGTGAGCTCATGTGTGCAGAAGAAGGTAGACACACCACAGACATTAATTTAAAAATATGCAAATGCCTGGCTTCACAAGACATCAGAAGAATAGCTCACTGACTTGAAACAGCAATTACAATCCAACCCAACAGAAAACACTTAAAGTGACCTGCACTGCACAGCCATCATTTCAAAATTAACTTAACACTGAATAAAAGCAAAATAGATAAACAGTAGATCAACATAAATATTGAAAAATGTAAATGAAAATATGAGAGCAATATGTTCTAATTTGTTTCATGCAACAACTAATCACTGTTTTGCATGCTTTGCCAAAATATAGGGGCACATAAAAGATTTAACATTTACTGCCTTCTTAGTCCTACACATACAAACACACTGTAAAAGACAATGTTTCTCATTACAACCTTATGTTTCTCATAGTCTTTTTTTCCACCTCATTAGTCCAGTTAGACACCTTTCACCAGAGATTTTTTTTACTTGAATTAATAACAATCCTGGACTGGGAGAGGAAACCAGTGTATCCAGAGGAAACCCCCAAAGAACATACCAGCACCACACACACACTGGGTGAAGGTGGCAAGTGTACCTCCAAACCAGGCCAGTATGTCCCCACTCATTCATCCTCACTATCCCAAAAGCACTAAGCACAATTGGTTAAAATCACATCTGGGGCATTTTAATGTAGCTAATCCACCTACTGGCATGTTTTTGGATAGTGGAAAAAACTGGAGACCTATTGTGCTGACCTCAATTATTTATATTAAAGCCTATATTCTAATGAGTTCAAAGGAATGTGATTAAACACACTTCATATATTTAAACACAAAGCCTGATAAAATGACATTGCTAAAAACTAAAAAATCAGCTAAGTGTGTGTGTGTGTGTGTGTCTGTGTGTGTGTGTGTCTGGTCTTTGTGTTGTTTTATATACAGTTCTACAAATTCAGAGTTATTGTGCACTAACATGACTAACTACATGTTCAGACAAGATCAGGCTATTAAACGCTTACTACTACAGAAAGCTTACTACGCATCCTGTCACACCCAACTTTAAAACATTTTAGATTCCCCAAAAGGGAGCACATCTGTTAGATTGAAACGAAGCACGTCTGTCTTAAAATATGAGACATTCGTGTACTTTTATAATATATATCTGAGTATGCAACTCTTTGCTTTACAGTGCAGCCAAGCCAACATTACTATTGT
This sequence comes from Tachysurus vachellii, assembly GCF_030014155.1. NCBI lineage: Eukaryota > Metazoa > Chordata > Actinopteri > Siluriformes > Bagridae > Tachysurus > Tachysurus vachellii. The sequence goes on from NC_083469.1 coordinate 19,412,427, forward strand.
CCTCTTTTTAAACACATGTGGCTTTCCACACCTCTTTTTTGAACTGGGATTTAACAAAGATTCATTGAATCTGACAAGAAGAAACCCAGACAAACTGGATTTGTAAGTTTAAGCTAATATTTCCCTGCTATTTTTTCATGTTTATATGTCAGTTAGCATGTTATCACTATTTGGTGCTTCACATTAAATTCTTTTATAAGATTTTTGCTTATTCAGGAATATTGGAATGAAACTCAGTATGTTTAATTTTGCGTAGAGATTTAAGCAGTCTTTCGGTACATCACACAATGGGCCTTATTTTACATACTGCATATAAACAAATTTAGTTCATTTACTCAGTAAATGTTGCATTCCTGTGCCAAAGTGAGTTGGTATAAATTTACATATAAGGAGACTCATTAATATTTAAATATAGATTACTCTGTGAAGTCTAACACTAACCATTAAGTTCAACTGGATGCAGAAATATGTTGATTTTTCTATTTGATGATATTAATGACGTTAAAAAATCCATCCAAAATAAATCCATATATCAAGACAAAGAAGATTTAACAACTCATTTAACACAAAATAAATGCTGTGCTATAACATGCATTGGCTCAGCTGCATTACTTACAAGTTTTATCACACAATTAGCTGCTGCTCTTTCACCATTTAATAGTCATTGTATTTTCAGCTGTCAGTTACCTTTTATGAAGATTTGTGGGTGTCACTACATGGACATGAACTATGTCTTTGCACATGCTTACCAATTTATACGTCACTAGTGTTACCATTCAAACAACACAACAAAGATCTTCAGCATCTTTTCAACATCTTTACATAACTTTTACCACATCTATCTATCTATTCCTTATTCTGTGCCAAGTGAAAAAAAAAAATACTATTTACAATAGACTGCACTAATTTGGACTTTTTTTTTGTGCACTACAATATCTGCAATATCTATCCTATGCTGTTTGTATGAAACAGGACATAATGGACATGATGTTTTACTAAAAGAGATGATTGGACATCACCATGGTAACGTGCGCTTATTTAATGGACAATTTATGTAAACGACGCCAAGCGAACAGGCGCGGTCCTACACTCTGATTGGAGGAAGACTTTGTGGGCGTGGCATAGCATACAGACGCGCTTTCCGATAAGGAAAGCGTGCTTCATTCTGTCATCTAAAGAGGAGCGCGTTCACGCTAAAGGTGAGGTCTGTTGGTCTTGTATGCATGGGTTAAGGAGCTATTTTCTAACATGTTGATTCTTGTAAGCAAAACTAGGAAACTAACTCATAGATATAAAGATATCCAAGTTCTTCTTCCTTACCAGGCTGCACTTCATACATGTTTACTGTCACTGACAGTTTGCTAGCAGATTATTTAGGTGTGGCAGGAAAGTACCCGAGAAGAACCCCACACACTACCAGGTGTGGCCACAAAAATCAACACGTTTGTTCTTTCTTTCTTTTTGCATCAGACATGTAAAAGCCCAATAAAACAGCCCAATATAAGCTGCTTTTATTATTGTATTGTAGATTCAGCTATTCAGTTTGTTATGTAAATTATGTTATGTGTTCTTTCCCATATTGCTCTAGTTTATTTCATTCACACACCAAAGGGAAAAAAAATATAGTGACTGATAGATATTTGATTTCACATGCACTCTGAATAAAATGTGTGTACAATGAATCAGACTGTAGGATGATTCTGCTTTAATTTTGTCCTTTCATATAAAACCTTGTTGTGTTATTTGGCTAGAATTTGATTGTTAAAATGTTTGTAAATGTACTGGTCTGATTTTAAAGATGTTTTTCACTCTTAAACACATAAATTAAGTTTCTATCGAAATATTTCTGAGGTCCGGGTCACTTTCGGAGTTAATTTGTTGGATGTTGATGTAAGCTTTTTATTCCTATAAGAAACCAAAGTGAACTGGTATGTAAAACAAAACCAAAGCTCGAGTTTCACTGCTATTTTTGTTGCTTAACATTTTTACTGACATTCTATATCTTTTTTTTTTTTTTTTGCCAATTCCAACCCACTAGCCAGCTCTCCTCTATCATATGATATCTACCGACTGGAGAGAGTTAAGGCTAGCAAGTGCATTTTTGAGAAACTGAGAACTGCTGCTCGTGCTGCATCGAATACAATATACAGTAACACACTCAGAGGAAAGCTGTCTGGCTTCTTCCACACACAATTCAATTTGAAATTTATAGTCCTTTTAACAATGGGCAGTGAAAGAAATCTGGGTGTGGAATTAGATCATAAATCTACCAGATTTAATAATATGGAATACATGAGCTCAGAGATGATTGTGGCTGTTGTTTGTGATTGACATGGGATAGAGATTATGCCACCCCTTACTCAGAAAGCAAAGCCTATTTTGCTTCTTTGGCGTCCAGCCATTGTCAGGATTTGAACTGGCAATTACCCATCAATAGGGCAAACACGTTTCTGTTGCACCGCTTAGGAGCCTCTCACCATTGTATTAATGAGAAGTCCTGCATGGAGATACCGCCTGGAGACTGCAAATGTCAGACTCAAAGATCCAGAAAGTAGTGCAGCTGTACAAAATGGTTGTTTGATGTATGGCAAGCTAATTCATGATCTATGAGATGATAAGCACAGTGGTATCGATTGCAATAATAGCATGAAAGTTAAAGCTTTGAGTAGTTTGAGCATAATACACAGATAAGGAGGTCAGAGTGCTGAGTAGACTAAATGACTACAGAACTGCTGCATCCGTCTTTTTAGATGAAGATGAAGCAATGGCTAAATACTTTAGCAACAATACCAGCAGGTAGTCAAACAGCAACGTGGTATTTTAGGAAATGATGTACTAAATAAGTATTTCATGACACGTTAAGTCTCGAATACCAGAGATCAAATGTTAATGATAAAAAATTAATATGCAAGTCATTCAAGATGGATTTTCATTTAAAAGTAAAGAATGAATTCAGTTCTGAAATACATAAATAGAGATTGTTATTTCACTTGCTAAAATAAATTTGTTATTGTAGGTAAATTGACATAAGCATGTATATTGAACAAGTATACTTGATGTTCAATATGTGAGTGTAGTAATGAATGTTCTTTCTTACACCTTCAGCTTCTTTGAAGATTAAAGAAGAATTGTGTCCATTGCAGCCAGAGAGCTCCATTGATTTTTGTTGCAAACACCCATAAAACAGACACAGAATGGATAGAGCAGACTTGGTCCTCAAGGCCAAATTGGCTGAGCAAGCTGAACGTTATGAAGATATGATGGCAATTATGAGTAGGGTGACCAAGACTAACCAGGAACTCTCTAATGAGGAAAGGAACTTGCTGTCTGTTGCCTATAAGAACGTGGTGGGTACACGCAGGTTGGCCTGGCGGGTCATATCCAATGTTGAGAGCAATGCTGAAGAGAGTGACAAGAAGCCTGAGGTGGTTAAATTATACCGGGAGAAAGTGGAGTATGAACTCCGAGATATCTGCAAGGATGTACTGGTAAGTAATGTACTTTGGCAATGCATGTGATAAAAGCAGGATGTGCAAGCGTATGCCTTGAGTGGCCTTTATTTCAAAGATGTTTTGCTAGATACTAAGTGATGGAATGATCCATTTAGGGGCAATACTATCTGATATCCCATAGACGTTCTGGAAACAGCAAAGAATATGAAAGCTTGTATAAGGTCTTTAAACACCACACAGAAGCTCTGTGTCCATTGTACAAATTCTTCTGATTTAAATGACCTGGATAACTGAACATATTTTGGACTGGTCCAACATTAGATTTTGAGCTTTAATAAGTGGTAAAGAAGTCTTAAGCAATTGATGCCAGTGTTTTCTACTTAAAAGTTCCCACTTACTATACAATGCTAAGTGTTAGAGTGTTGGGACATGATGAAGACTACTGCTGCATCTTTGTAATCCACACCTTCAATCAATAAAAGCGGCAGAAAATGCCCCTCAACATAAAATTTCATCTCGTCACCTTGGGTTTGGTCTTCTCGTCACCTTGGGTTTGGAGTGACATTAAATCAACATGGCCACACACTACACTACTTTTAGATTAGTTTTTAGTAGTTTTTGTGTAGTTTGTGTATGATTTTTTTTCTCATTCTTTAAACTAACAATTTTGTCTTTTTTCTACAGGAGCTGCTGGATAAATATCTAATTGAAAATACCACAAGTTCTGAAAACAAGGTTTTTTACCTGAAGATGAAAGGAGACTATTTCAGATACCTTGCTGAAGTGGCCCCTAAAGATGACAAGTGTAAGAAAATTAACTTGGTGTTTATAAAACTGCATGCATACAGACAGTCTTCAAAGTGAGGATACCTTATGTTGTTTATGAGACCATGATGTTGGCGCCTGACAGAATATTTTAAGCCTGATGAGCACAAACGTGAAAATGATCCTTTGCCTATGTTAACTGGATATCTAGATTTCTAGATTTTTATAATGCCCATTCTTTTCAACACGTAGAAATCTTGACTATTGTAGAATAAGAAGCTTTTTGTTTTCTCTAACATATACACTACAGCAGTTAAATGGTTTTCTTTGTATATCCCAGCTTCTGTTATGGTTAAGATATGGTCAGGCATTATGTAGCTTCCCTGGAGCAGGGGAAAGGTAAATGTTTGAGGGCCTTGTGGGGCCTTGGGCCTGAGGGTGGCAAAGTCGCCGGGCTTGATTGTCCTGTGGCATGAACCTCGATCATCCGGTAAACATCACAGAGCTTTCAAACTTTCTGAGCCACCATTGCCCCCACCCTTTTTTGTGATATCATTACTATTACAACCTACCATTTAACAAAAATATGTGTATTTATAGCATAGATCAGTGTTATCCAGAACCATCCGTCTCACTGGGAATATTATAGATAGACTTTGGAATCTTAGACCTTGGTATATCATGTTAGGGCAGCATGATGGCGTGGCATGTAGTGATGCTGCCTCACCGCTCCAGGGTCTCTTGTTCGATCATGAGCTTGGGTTACTGATTTGCTTGTGCTCCCAGTGTTCAATAGTCTTTCCTCCAAGTTCTCTGTTTTTCTCCCACCTCCAAAAACGTGCCAGTTAGGCTATGCGAAAAAATGCCTCTGCTTCATGTCCAGTGTTCATAGGATGTGCCCTGGATCCACTGTGTGGAACATTCTGACCATATCATAACAGTTACTGAAGAAAATGAATGAATGAGTGTATGATAGCTTTCTATTGTTCTGATGTTTCTTATTTTGTCAGTAGTTTTTCGCTGATTTTATTTTCTTTGCTTTCTAGCTGCTATAACAGACTCTCAGAGAGCCTACCAAGAGGCATTCGAGCTGAGCAAGAAAGAGATGCCACCGACACACCCCATCCACCTGGGCCTCGCCCTGAACTTCTCTGTCTTCTACTACGAGATTCTTAACTCTCATGTAGAAGCTTGCTATCTCGCCAAAGAGGTACACTCGACCCAATAATGACCCACTTTTATCCCCACTTATTTTGAGCAGCCATGTAAACTGGGTGTGGTTGCTTGCAGGTACTTGAAAAGGCCACAGCAGAGGTCAATTCACTTAACGAAGACTCGTATAAAGACAGCACCATCATCATGCAGCTGCTAAGAGACAACCTCACAGTGAGTAACAATTTTTAGTAAATTTTGTATGTGATTTCTACGTCTACGTTTACTAATTAATGTTTTAATATCTTAAAATGTTCAGTTGGGCCTAGTGATTTTTGTTCTTTCTTTTCTAGTTATGGACATCTGACGGAGAGGAAAGACAGCAGAGCTGAAGCATTCATGACTTTAGATTATCCGTGGAGGACAAACGATCTATTAGGATGAAAGTCATTCATTTTGAAATTCATCAACTCGCACAGCACACACCTCGTGCTGCTATTTAAGCTATGTTATGGTTTATACTATTGATAGTCACTCAAAGTACTAATGCTCCTAATGCAAAAGAAAAAAAAAGAAAAATATCTCAAGATTCTCATATTGGGAAAATGTAAGAATTTACATTTATACCAGTAGATTTGGATTTGGTATAATATGATCATTTTTATATTATTAGCTTTGATGTGGTGCCATTTGTTGTCATTTCTTAAAGTAATCAAATAGCAAATGCTGAATTTTTTGCTTTGATTTTTTTATGTATACATACACACACGCACACTAATATAAAATAATTAACTAATAATAACATTTCTAACTGGAAAACAAAAGCAACAGCAATTTAAAAAACCCTGAATGTCAAAATGTTTTCAATAAAACTGAGGAGACAGAAGACTCTGAGGTCTTTAAACTGAATTGTACCTTTGCATTTCACATTGTAATAATTAATATGAGTGTTTTTAATTTCACCTATTAAATGAAATCTTAGCAATATTTAAGCCTGTAGATTGAATGAGCACAGAGTGGAGTGATGCAAAAAAGCTCCACAATTTGTACGGAAGCTAAAAGCTCTATGAAAAACAATATCCAAAATCGAACATGAAAACAACAGTGTGATTTATTTAGACACAACAAATCAGAATAATAAAGAACAAATAAAGATTCGGATAAAGATAAATAATAAAGAACAGGTAAAGATAAAGAGTCAAAAAATAATAATACTAATAATAATTGTGTTCTTACAAAATAACCTTGAACGGACTTATAGCTTGTGCACAGGTATTAATTCTGCACTATCTCTGCGTTCCTTCAGCACTGGACATGAACTTATGAACATTTAGTGATTTCTTTGATACTGATAGCTGCATAAAGGTGTAGGTTTGACACTGAGTGAGTGCTTCGACGGATTTGAAGCACGTGTTCTACTAGTCATCTTTTAGACATAATCACGTTCTTGTCTGTTCTTGTCACAAAGCTGAATTGGAAACTAAAAGTAAAGGGAAACTTTGCAGGAACAAAGAGTAAAACTAAGAAATTGGTATTACGAAACACAATTGTTACTAAAAGAAAGTATCTGTATATTACTCTGTGTTTCACTTCATCATTGGGATGTTTTCTAGATGTCAACACTGTTAAAGAGCTCAATTTGAATCCATAGCCAGTTGATTGTTTAAAGATTAGACGCCACAGGCTGGGTATGATTTTGGAGACGGTCTTGAAGGGGAGTCTCCATTACTCAAGATGTGGCTGTAACAATGCGCCCCCTTTTGGCGATCTAGGTAGATTTTTCTCAATTTTTATTTATTGATTTTTTTTTCTGATTTTGCTCAGAACTTGAATATCTCAAAATTGATATCATAGGGCCACAGATTATGTAACCTAACTCTTTTCACCAGATTGCAAAAAAAGGAAATTTTGTCATGTCCATGTTCAACATTGAAGTTCTTTATGTCACACTTTCATTCATTCATTCATCTTCTACCGCTTATCCGAAATACCTCGGGTCACGGGGAGCCTGTGCCTATCTCAGGCATCATCGGGCAGGATACACCCTGGACGGAGTGCCAACCCATCGCAGGGCACACACACACACACACACTCTCATTCACTCACGACACTCGGGACAATTTTCCAGAGATGCCAATCAACCTACCATGCATGTCTTTGGACCGGGGGAGGAAACCGGAGTACCCGGAGGAAACCCCTGAGGCACGGGGAGAACATGCAAATTCCACACACACAAGGTGGAGGCGGGAATCGAACCCCCGACCCTGGAGGTGTGAGGCGAACATGCTAACCATTAAGCCACCGTGCCCCCCATATGTCACACTTCACAGTGGTAATTAACAGCTCATATGAAAGTAAACGCTTTATGAAATGCTTTAAAATTTTAAATAAGGTTTTCTGTTTAAAATGTTTTCTGTTTGTTTTTACCTAGCCAAATTTGGTTAGTTTTTTTCTCCACATAAATGCTTATATCTTTAAAGTAAATGGTACTGTCAAACCCATGTCTGCTCAGTATAAAATAAATGGACTTGATATATTGATATTATATTATGTTACGCACTATATAGCATATTTAGAGACTAGTTGATATCTACTAGATCAACAGCTCTACACTGGACTAAGGAGTTAAATTATTATCAAAGGGAACAAAATATCAATGTGAACTATCCAAATAAAGCATGAGCACAAAGTCAGAGTTGTTGATTACTGTGTAAGTCAGTTCCATTTTATTTGTATAGTGCGTTGTGCTTAAGCACAATAAAAAACAGCTTTACAACAAAACAGAGAGATTAGATAACCTAGATTGTACATGACAGTCACCCGGCAGGACTATCTGAAATGAAAAGGTATGACCTGTATCCCCTCTTCCCTGTGTGTGACCTGTATCCCCTGTTCCCTGTGTATGACCTGTATCCCCTGTTCCCTGTGTATCACCTGTATCCCCTGTTCCCTGTGTATTACCTGTATTCCCTGTGTATGACCCGTATCCCCTGTGTATGACCTGTATTCCCTGTGTATGACCCGTATCCCCTGTGTATGACCTGTATCCCCTGTGTATGACCTGTATCCCCTGTGTGTGACCTGTATCCCCTGTTCCCTGTGTATGACCTGTATCCCCTGTTCCCTGTGTGCGACCTGTATCCCCTGTTCCCTGTGTATGACCTGTATCCCCTGTTCCCTGTGTATGACCTGTATCCCCTGTTCCCTGTGTGCGACCTGTATCCCCTGTTCCCTGTGTATGACCTGTATCCCCTGTTCCCTGTGTGTGACCTGTATCCCCTGTTCCCTGTGTGTGACCTGTATCCCCTGTTCCCTGTGTATGACCTGTATCCCCTGTTCCCTGTGTGCGACCTGTATCCCCTGTTCCCTGTGTATGACCTGTATCCCCTGTTCCCTGTGTGTGACCTGTATCCCCTGTTCCCTGTGTGCGACCTGTATCCCCTGTTCCCTGTGTATGACCTGTATCCCCTGTTCCCTGTGTATGGCCTGTATCCCCTGTTCCCTGTGTGCGACCTGTATCCCCTGTTCCCTGTGTGTGACCTGTATCCCCTGTTCCCTGTGTGTGACCTGTATCCCGTTTCCTGTGTATGACCTGTATTCCCTGTGTGTGACCTGTATCCCATGTTCCCTGTTTCTTCTTCTTCTTCTTCTTCTTTTTTTTTTTTTTTTTTTTATTATTATTATTATTATTATTATTATTATTATTATTATTATTATTATTATTATTATAGGGGACACGGTGGCTTAGTGGTTAGCACGTTCGCCTCACACCTCCAGGGTCGGGGTTCGATTCCTGCCTCCACCTTGTGTGTGTGGAGTTTGCATGTTCTCCCCGTGCCTCGGGGGTTTCCTCCGGGTACTCCGGTTTCCTCCCCCGGTCCAAAGACATGCATGGTAGGTTGACTGGCATCTCTGGAAAATTGTCCCTAGTGTGTGATTGCGTGAGTGAATGAGTGTGTGTGTGTGTGTGTGTGTGTGTGCCCTGCGATGGGTTGGCACTCCGTCCAGGGTGTATCCTGCCTTGATGCCCAATGACGCCTGAGATAGGCACAGGCTCCCCGTGACCCGAGGTAGTTCGGATAAGCGGTAGAAGATGAATGAAAGGATGAATGAATCTTCCACTTCTGCCTTTGTGACAGTGACATCTGTCGACCGGAAGTGATATCTACACCCATAGATATCTATGATCTACACCTAGATGTCGCCTTGGGGTTCTAAAAATGCGTCAAATCCGCCGCCATCTTGGAACAGGGGTGTTGTACTTCAAATTCATGGACGATGCCGGACTTTTGTGCTGCGTTTGGATGTTCAAATGAACGAAATCTAAAAACCAGACAGCAAGGGATTACATGTCACAAGTGAGAATTTTTTATGATATTGAATGTTAGGAAATTATATTTCTTGTTCCGTTGGTTTGTTTCAGTCTTTGGTTAACGACCACAGCTAATCCATGCCCATTAGTTTTTGACAGTTAGGAAAACCGACAATGTTTGTAGATTCCGAAGCTCTTAATAAGGACATTAAAAAATTGACCCATGCTTTTTTGCTTAAAGGTGAAAACCCAACTTTATGTATGTTCTGTAAGATACCCTTATCTGTCAAACATATTTTATTAGATTGTCCTGGACTTAACACAAGCAGAACGCTGTTTTATCAAGTTACTTTACTAAAGGACAATATGTCTGAAAAGGGGTTTGGATTTTTTTTTATCTTATGTTAATTTAAAAAAAATGTATAATATGACTTGCTGTTTATATTTTTGTTTTTATTGTATTTATATGATTTTTGTTTTTTGTAATTGAATTATTGCCATGAAAATAGCTTTGATTGCTGACATGGCATTAAATAAAATAATCTGAATGTGTCACACCATTGTAGCAGTGTTGCATGCAGTAGGCTATAAGGTAAGTCGCGATTGTTCATTTGAAGTTTACTCAAGTGGAAGAATGTAAGTAATATACTTACACCTACTATCACTATGAAAAGGTAGATTATCTTAATATCAAAACCTTAAATTTTCTCTGGACTTAATCATAAATACATGTCTGACCTTTGGAACGAACTAAAAAAACTGGAAAATCGCATTCATGACGATTTATGGTGATTTTATTTCTTTGCCTACATTGACGCTGATGCATTAAGAGGAGGGGGTTCCCGTTCCAAGATGGCGGCTCTTATTGACGCATTCGTTCCAATGAACTGCCGCAGCCAAGGCGACATCTAATGTAGATATCTATGGTGCACAGGCTCACAGACCAATCAGTGCACTGATCATATTTCACTGGACAATCGTACAAACTCAACACACAGTTCATTTAATCTATTACTAATTTATTTTACTGCGCACTATTTATTCGTTATAGGGTTTAACAATATAATTAAAATTCTTGCCCTTCTTATGAATTGTTGTATTCATGTGTCTATACTGTATATGTCATTCTGTTACACTGTGGAGCTTCTGTCACTAAAACAAATTCCTCGAACATACGTGGCAATAAAAGCCCTTTCTGATTCTGATACTGGATTTATTATGATTATATTTTTGTTGTATGAGAGAAAGAGAGAGAGAGAGAGAGAGAGAGAGAGAGAGAGACTTTTATTTTGACACGTCATGGCCCGGAAGAGGAAATGGTTTGATTCCGGCAGCGTTGTTGTCGCTTTTAAATTAGCAGCAGGATGTTTAACAAGAAAACAAGGCGAAACTTTAGGCAGCGTAGAGACCAGTCCAGTGAGGAGGAGGATAGTGAAAAAGTCAGTGATGTTGTAAAGGAAGCGGACGCTCAGGTACACAGTTTAAAGCAGGTAAATGTGCGCAGAGGGATTTCATGCAGCTCCAAACCCCCAGCTGCAGCACACAGAGGCACTGAGTGCAGTCCAGACCTCACACAGGAGCCTGAAACACCTCAAACTGCACACGACAACAAGACCAACAACAATCAGACCCTTAGCTTCTTAGGTGAAAAAGAAGGTGAGTCTCAGTGTATCGGTCTAGTTATAATTCTCCTCTGCTTACAGGTAAAGTACTTACGTGTGTATTTTTATATTTATATGTTTGATTATATATATAAAATAATACATCACACACACACACACACACACACACACACACACACAGGCTACCACGTCCCATGTATCCAGTATATAAACATATAAGTGTGTGTGTGTATATATATATATATAATGTGTGTGTGTATATGTGTGTGTATATGTGTATATATATATATGTATATGTGTGTGTATATGTGTATATATATATGTATATGTGTATATATATATGTATATGTATGTATATGTATATGTGTGTGTATATATGTATGTATATATATATATATATATAAATATATATATATATATATATATATATATATATATATATATATATATATTCATATTCATATATTCACCGGCCACTTTATTAGGTACATCTTACTAGTACCGGGATGGACCCCCTTTTGCCTTCAGAACTGCCTTAATCCTTCGTGGCATAGATTCAACAAGGTACTGGAAACATTCCTCAGAGATTTTGGTCCATATTGACATGATTGCCCCCACACCATTACACCACCACCAGCCTGAACCGCTGATACAAAGCAGGATGGATCCATGCTTTCATGTTGTTGACGCCAAATTCTGACCCTACCATCCAAATGTCGTAGCAGAAATCGAGACTCATCAGACCAGGCATTTTTCCAATCTTCTATTCTCCAATTTTGGTGAACCTGGGCCATTCTCCTCTGACCTCTGGCATCAACAAGGCATTTGCGCCCACAGAACTGCCGCTCACTGGATATTTTCTCTTTTTCGGATCATTCTCTGTAAACCCTAGAGATGGTTGTGCTTGAAAATCCCAGTAGATCAGCAGTTTCTGAAATACTCAGACCAGCCCGTCTGGCACCAACAACCATGCCACATTCCCCATTCTGATGCTCGGTTTGAACTGCAGCAGATCGTCTTGACCATGTCTGCATGCCTAAAGGCATTGAGTTGCTGGCATGTGATTGGCTGATTAGAATTTTGCGTTAACGAGCAGTTGGACAGGTGTACCTAATAAAGTGGCCGGTGAGTGTATATATACACACGTGTGTGTGTGTGTGTGTGTGTGTATGTATATATATATATATATATATATACACACACACACACACACACACACACACACACACAGAGGTGGGTAGAGTATCCAAAATCTGTACTCAAGTACAAGTACTTATGGAAATATTTACTCAAGTAAGAGTAAAAGTAACAATCTTAATAGTTACTTGAGTAAGAGTAAAAAAGTATCCTATGAAAAAACTACTCAAGTAGTTAGTTACTAGTTACTTCTCATCTGATTGATGTGAAGCAAAAACCCTGATTTTCAAACTACTTGGAGAGCTTTCACACACCTCTCCTTAAAAGTCTCTTTATTCTGCTAATATAAAATATATATATAAAATGTGATTAATGGTTTAATGATGTAAATGAATGATGTGCTGGGCTAATCTGCTCTTCCTTTTAAGATTAATTTACTTTATTCTTACATTTGTTACATTTTATAAGTAAGTACATGCATTCTTTAGGTAGGGATAAAACAAAATATAATCCCGTTTTTATTTTGTATATGTTCTACACTTTAGTGAAAAAAAAACTTAAGTGAGATGTCAGAATTTGCGTATAAATGCGAAACGTCTTACAGCATGCTATTCAATTTATTTTGTGGAACATGGATATGAAAATGCAGACGCTTATAATGAACGTTTGTTCATGAACGTGTTGTTTGTAGGGTTCACAGGATTGCACGAGAGCATATATGAGGGAAAACATTCAGACAGTGTGTGAAATGTAGTATTACGTTAAGGTCAAAGTGCCCATAGTTACCAAATTACCATCAAATAGGCATCATTTTGACACTTACCGCTACGTGTTTTTTAGGTTGGAGCTGGAATTCATGTAAGCTGCGATGTCTGTTTGTTTTGGTGCACACAATCGCATTATAATGGATCGCATTATAAAACTATTATTTTTTACATCTTGGAGTGAAAATATAGAATTAATTTGAGGCCACGGGTGATCTGCCTTTGATAAAGCGCAAACGTCTTCCTCTGCTTCAGCCATCATCTTCCAACTAAAGGCTAAACTTCAGCGGGAGATGCGCAGCATACTCTTGCGAAGCAGCCTCTCCAACGTCTCGCGAGACTTGTCATATAAACTAATTATTATTTATTAAATCTCATATTTATTAACATTTGAGTAACGGAGGAACGCCGCCGATTGTAGCGAAGTAAAAGTTTTTCCACTAAAAATCTACTTGAGTAAGAGTAAAAGTACGCATCTTTAATTATACTCAAAAAGTACAAGTTACCCAAAAAATGTACTCGAGTAAATGTAACGAAGTAAATGTAATTCGTTACTACCCACCTCTATATATATATATATATATATATATATATATATATATATATATATATATATATATATATATATATATATATATATATATATATATATATATATATATAGCGATAAGGAGCTTGACAATCCAGCAGAGCTTTAGAGTAGAGGCACTGCTTGACCAAATTAAAAGGTGTAACCTGAGATGCTTTGAGTACTTTTTAAGGTTTTCCCCTTTACCTGTCCTCATTAGAGACATGTTCCACTGGGCAGAGACATTAGATTTCACAGCTGGCTTGAGAAAGACCCACAGGAGGAGGTGATTGGGTATAGAGAAGCCTGGACTTCTGTAATACACTTCTGTATGTCACTCTGGAAAAGAGCATCTTCTAAATGCCATAAATGTAAACTGAAAGACCTTCCCAGGTTTTTGCCACTGTGACAAGAAGTTCTGAAGATTATAACAGACAGCAGTCACTCTGACAGACACCTACATTGGCTTTGTAGTGAAAAAGAAGAACTGAACAACCTAATGAGGGTGATAACATTCAGCAGTTCTTTAGGGGGAACAGAAATTCTGAAACATTTAAGGAGAATGGTGGTTTAAATTTAGTATTCCTAAAAATAATCCTGTGTTCTATAGGAGCAGGTGAGAGTGAGTTCAAGTTGAAAAGGGCTGTGGATAAAGCCGTGGTCTTCCAGTCTCGCAAAAAGGAAGATTCGCCCATCAAGGTGACACCTTCACACCAAGGTACAAAACGTTTGTATTTTTCACTGTATTGTTTCTATAACCTAGGCTTGTCTCCAAGCCAAAAATCACCTCGGTCACGTTTACTCTGTATAGATGTGGAAGACCTTGAGCTTAAAGAGCAATCAAATAGCAGTACATCTGAGGACGTGTCTCCAGACAGCGAGGATGAAAACGACTCTACAGCTTCCAGCTCTTCCAGCTCTACCGCCGCCTTCAAATCACAGACCGGTAAACTGAGTCAGGTCACATCGCTGAATATTAACCAATAGCTATTTGATGCACTTTATGATTTGGTGAATTTATTCTAGTGAACATCCCTAATGCGGAGAAGATCCGTGCAGCTAAGGAGCAGAGGAGGAAAGCAAGAGCGCAGAGAGACTACATCTCTCTGGATGCCGACGAGGAAAATGAAGCTGAGGTTGGTGACAGAGAGCAGGATGAGAGCGATAGAGAACCCTGCAGTGATGACGAGCTGGACGATCATGAACGCAGGATCCAGTTTGCACCCAAATCCAAAACAATTAGAGAACGGATGACTGAGAAAATGGGTAAGACTTGGAAAGTAGAAGCTTTTTTTTTTTTATTTGATCCTAAAAAAAAAAACAATTTTAATAACCTAATGTTTTTTCTCTCATTATTTAAACAAAGATTTAACCCCTTCAGAATGCTGAAATTCTAATTTTAATATACTCTCTTGTATAAATATGTTTTTCAAATTCACATATCCTTCTGTTATTCTTAATGGATAATTAGGTACATGATTAATGATTCATTTCGGCCGCTATAAACTCAATGTTTAAACATGTAGCCAAACTCCTCATGTCCTCTGTAGGTGGGAGCGAGAGTGAGGAGAGTTGCTCTGATAGCCAGGAGGAGGACCAGCACCTCTGGGAGGAGCAGCAGATTGGAAAAGGTGTTAAACGACATCAGGTGAATGTCATTGATTTGAAGAACAATTTTTTGGATAAAATGGAAATATTTTCTGGACGATTTGTGATAGAATTCAAATGAACACAACGCTGAGGAAGTGAACTAGCACACAGGGTAATTACTGTTTGCTATTCCTATCTGACAGGGGCATCATTTGTAAGCCATAGTAAATGCTTTTACTAAGTTGACTTTGCTTTTCCGGTTGAAATTTGGCTTACAAATGAAAATGCAAACATTAATGCACGATTTGGATTTTCAAAATGCTTCCATAGTGCTGTTTTGTTCAAATCCGTAACTGTTTTCAAGACTTCAACTTTGACGTATTTCTTCCATAACGGCTTTTGTGTTCAGAAGCAAAGCAGAAAGTTCAAACCTCTCAGGCAGAAGAAAACGGTCGACATCCCCGAGACTCTTTCACTGGTCAGCATCGATATCATAAAAAAGAGAATCACCGGCAAGTACGTATTGGTTCTACTAGTAGAAATTATTGTATGATTAACCTACAAGTTTATATTTACAAAGAAATAAAAAAACAATTCAGCCAACTACAATTTGCTTAGAGCAGGTTTGGGATTGAAAAACACACACATCTCCACCCTAGAGAAACATTTTTTGGGAGCAATGCCCTTAACACTAGAATAAGAGAAATGTAAAATCCTCTGGATTAGGACATGTGCTATATCTGCATAGATGTACATAAATGTTAGTCCCATTGCAACGATGTTCTGTGCTACCAAATGTCCAAAAATCTTTTAGCCTCTTGACTGAATTCCTTTTATCATCAAGTCTAAACCTATAAGATAAATGATCAGCAATTTACAGATTACATTTGCGTGTGTTTGTATCTCTTCAGGCTGGAATCTCTGAAGGAGGTGCAAAGGGCTCATGAAGCTGAGCTCAGGAGGATGCAACATGACATAGAGAGTGCAAGGAGTTGTGCAGAGAACCTAGAGAATCATCTCGCTGACAGCCAGCTCCTCTTCTACCGCAGCATGAACACCTTCACCCAGAACCTGGTAGAGTGCCTGTCTGAGAAGGTCAGAAGTTCGTATCTCGTATCTCATACCTCTTACCTTATATGTCAGGCTTGAGGAATGAGGTTTAAGGCTAACGTGCAGTATGTTGTGATTGTTCTAGATGCAGCTGATCAACTCTGTGGAGCTGGACATGCACAATTTGTATATTGACCAAGCGGAGGCGCTGTTGTCTCAGAGAAGAAAAGCAGTGCAGGAACGTTCCAGACACCTTCAGCAGTTAACCTGTAAATAGACACTTTCATGCTGACTTATTTGGTATAAGTGTATTACTACTAGTCATAAATTAGGGTGAGAAGTAAAGAGGTAAAAAAAACAAAAAAGGTACATATTGTTTTCTAATTTTATATAGTATGAAAGTAAAAAGTGAAATCTCTGAAATATTTGCATGAATTTCAGCATTTTTTTAGAATTCAGTCCATCTCCTTTTTGCGTTTATTGACTGTGCACACAAGTTGGCTCGGACTCTTATCACAAAATGTTGGTTTGTTTCACAAAAACGTATCTATTTTAGGTCAGATCCATTGGAGTGTTGTCTGAAAATCTGTTCTTTTGTACAAAGCAGTTAATATAGTCAATATCACACATTTTATATTCATTTAAATAGGAACTTGGAAATAGTACAGAATCTTAAATATATTGAATATTCACGATATTGAACATTTCTTTATTGTAAATATTTCTCATTTTTTAAACCTTGTTTGGGGGAAAAGAAATATTTTCAATGTGCTCTCAGACTTTTGGACCCCACTGTATGTGATGTTCTTTTCAAATCTCTTTGCTTTTGCTTTAATTAGTCGCTCATACTGTGGAAATTCAGAGCATCGCATGATAGTTTTAACTCTGAATCCATTACTGCTTCATTGCACCCATTATAGTTTGCTTGACCATCCACCACTGACTCCTGAAGGCTTCTCATCCTCCATTAGGAAATGATTAATCATTTATCTCTAATGTTTCCTTTCTGTAGACAGCTCTGATCCACACAGCAATGGACAGGCACTGGGGAAAACCAGCACGGCTAAAGACAGGTGAGAGACAACGTGACTCAACATAATGCACAAATTAGCTGGTAAATGCAGTAGGTACAAATATTGAGGAAAGAATTCCAACTTGGAAAATAAACAGCTTCAAGTCGAGTTGAGAATATTATATTGTCAATTAAACCTTGTGCAGAGTAAAAGGTGTAAAATGTTTCTCCAGGATTATTGTAGAGAGAACTACTTTAAGTGCGAATATGTGCAAATAGTGCAAGACAATACAGTAGCATAGTTAGGGGACAGTGCAGCACCGACCAATACACAGTTCTGTATTGAGGAAAGTGCAAAAGTAAAAATGCTTTGGATAGAAACATAAAAAGACAGTTAGAAGCAGAAGAAATGTTGATGGTCCCATACAGCATTTTGTTTTTGTGTTATGTTTGTGTCTTAAAAATGTATGTGCAGAAATTGCAATAGTTCAAAGATATTTATGTTGGTGGGGAAGGCGATGGGCTCAGTGGTGTGTGGGTTGGTGTCAGTCCAATCTCTGGGTATTAAGGACTCTGATGGCTTACACTGTAGTCTGGATTAGGGTCCGATCGCATCGGTGCCTTTTACGAGAAGGTGAAGAGTTCGTGTGAAGGGTGTGTGGGTCATCATCAGTGCTGATTTGTATATTTGTGTATATTATATTATTATTATTATATGATGTGTATATTGTGTATATATTTGTGTATATTGTGTATATTATATCACAAACAGGTGATAAAGGAAAGGCCAAAGGCTGTTGTACTGTGAGAGAATTTTGCTGACACAATTTGTGTCCACTAAACCGCTTAGAGAAAAGAGTCACTGCAAATCAATGCAGAAGTTATTCTGAGGTAAAGGTGTCATCACCTTTAACTAGTGATGAAGTATTTGTATCCTGATGGGAGTGGTCTCTTCCTCCATGACAATGCCCTCATACACAGGTCAGGAGAGCTGAATGAAGGGTTTGATGATTATGTACATAATGGAAATTTTATGCTGTGGCCTTCAGTCACTAAACCTCAACCCAGGCAAACATTTGGGAGATTGTGGACTGCCATGTTAGACAACATACTTCTACACCGTCATCAAAACACCAGCTGATGATATATATTTTGGAAGAATGGTTTCTTTCTCTCTGGTCCAGTTCTCCAGACTATGTAGACTCTGTGACAAAGCACACTGAAGCTGTTCTTGTCCAGCCCCTTACTAAAACTTACCTCAGTTTGCTAGTTTTTTCTTTAATTTCACACCCGTCTGTATATTTCAGTGCGTTAAGTACATGTTGTTTTGAGATCTCTGATCATATTCCAGTGAGCTGTTAGAGGACGATTGCGGAAGCGTTCCAGATGATTTGGAACCAACAGCAGAGCAGGAGGAAGAACTGCAGACTAAAAGACGTACGTCTTCACTTAGGACTCCATGCAGTTAGCGTATTAAGATGAACATATCAACTATCGACAGCACTTTATATTCACTTTAATTAATAAATAGAGTTGCAGCAAAACTACGGTTGCTAATGGTGACTTTTGGTCTCTGCTCCACAGAGGACATACTGAAGGCAAGTCAGGAGATTTTTAATGATGTTCAGGACGACTTCTCAGACGTGAAGAAAATCCTCTCCAGGTTTAATGAGTGGCGTGTGTCGTTTCCAGAGTCATATACCAACGCCTACATCAGTTTGTGTCTTCCTAAACTCCTGGCCCCTTTAGTACGACACCAGCTCATTGGCTGGAACCCTCTCAAGGTATCATACAGTTTATCACTACAATCTCTGTGATTCAAAGAACGTTATATGCCACTATAGCACTGGGGTCTAAAAGACCTGGGGTCTCCATCCATGCCACAACTGTCCTTCTTTGCTCTAAGCTCAGTCTGGTAGCCATTTCACTACTTACAAACCCCAACACATACTGTGAAGGAAAGAAAAAATGTTTCCCTTAAGCATTAACATTTTTTTTTACAATTATTGTATAGTGGAGTTATGGTTGGACCATGTCCCACTCGTTTCTGTAGATTATTTGCCTTCTAATGATCTTTGTCGTTCTTTCAATCTTTCTTGTTTATTTTTTATTGTAAGCATATTTTTCATTTCCCCAATATTTAAACAATTAAGTAATATAAACCATTTTCCCTCGGTTGTCCTCTGCCATTAAGGAAAAACCTAAATGAATCAAGTCAGAACTTTTTCCACCTTTTATGTGATACAGCAACCAAAAAATTAAAGTGAAAAACATAATGTGATTAACCATGTGTACACTCTTGTTTATAATGGGGCATATAATAACTGCTCAGATTTAACCAGAACAACTCATGTTCTGAAGTAATTATCATGAAGCTGTCCTCAATTAATTGATTCTGCTTAGCCCTGAATGCATATCAGCTGTTTTTGTAACATTTTCTTGGCAGCCTCTTAGTTTCATCTGATATCTGAAGCCATGGTGCATAAAGAGCTTACAAAGCATGTACTGAATCTTACTGATGAAATATTTTGATCAGGAGGGGAGAGAGAATTTCTGAAACACGGAATAGTGTGAAAGTCACACGAACAAGAAAATAGCGCTTCACAGTGACGTCTCCAAAAACAGGATATCCCTCTGACAATGGTGAAAGGACAAAAAGAAATCTTATCAAGGAGACTGCTGAGAGACCTGTGGCTACATGAACGAAGCTATAGGGATATCTAAAAAGTGGCTAGACAAAAGTCAAGTCACCTAAATTTCCCCAAACCATTGCAAAATGTGTTATGATCTAATGAGACGAAGGTCAAATGTTTCGGTGTTACGACCCACTCTAGGGTTGGGACGCACAGCGTGAGGAATGTTATTTCCTCCATTCACTCCATTCATCCTCCATCCATTGATTTGCCATTCAAATCAAATAAAATTTGATTTGATTTGATTTGAATGGCACAGGGTTATATGTAGGAGATGGACAGAACAGATGCCCCAGAGTTACCAGACACGCATCACAGAAGTGTAAACAAGATGATCTATTGTGATTGTGGTATATAGAGCTTCATGGTGGACCAAGGGCAAAATAACAATCAGATACTCTGGATTAGGGATTAACTAACCTATACATGTAAAACATAAACGAACAAAAAAGATAATTGCCTTCGCTAACCTCCTTTACCAAGAAACGGAGACAAAAACCCATTCCCTAACAAAAATGGCAGTTACACTACAGTATCAGTGTTTACAACACAATGATTATATTTACAACCAAGGCAGAATCTAAGTGCTGCATTGCAAGCAAAAGATGCATTTTGTGCATATTTGTGTGCCACATTTTATACAACCAGATAAACAAATGTCCTTTTTTCAGTCTCTAAAATGTTTGTTTTTCTGTTGCTTGTTAGATCACAATAAAGGTAGAAAAAATTTGCAGGTTTAACAGGAGTGTCTAGAATTTCTTAGATTGTGTGTGTGTTTTTTGGGTTATCTGTCCATGTGATTATCCGTCCATCCATCCATGCATCTATCTTTTGGGATTTTGCATTTGATCCAAACAGGTTTAAAGTCACAACGAGGTCAGATGGCACTTCTTGGTACTAGATATGATAAAATTTGTGATAAAACTAACAACTAGTAAATGGATATGTTTGTCAGGCCGAGGGTGAAGATTTTGAAGCGCTACCGTGGTACTCTGCTGTCGAGAAATTCTGTCATGGACATGGCTACGAAGAATCTGAGAACGCCGATGAGAAAACATTACCAGCTGTCGTAGAGAAGGCCATTCTGCCGAAAATCAGGGGTAAACTCATATTGAAGTTTATTACTATTATGTTTGGTTTAAAAAAAAACAAAGAAAATTTAAAAATTAGTAAACAGAGTTTAATTCTGAGAGGGTTTTTGAGGGAATAATATCGCAAGTAAACAGTGGCACCACAGTTTTCTGTAGTTATCTATCGATCTATCTATCTATCTATCTATCTATGAGAGAGAGAGAGAGAGAGAGATAGATAAACATTGAACAATGTGTCGTTCTTTAATTACTAAAAAAAAAGAACCTTAATTTAATTGAAAACTTATCTCTAATCTTTGTCCTACTAACACAAGGACAAAGTGAGAAGTGATGCATAGTTTATGTTCAGTATTGATTTTTTTGATTGTGGACATAAATGATGTAGTACCATATCTCGACACTGTGCTATACATAAAAAGTCATCTCGAAAGTTTTTAACAAATCCACTATCTTGCTTGTTTTACCCCAAAGGTTTTGTGGAGCTTGTGTGGGACCCTTTGTCTCTGCAGCAGTCTCAGTGTCTCACATCGCTTTGTAAGAGGATACAGGAGGATTACAGTGTGTTTGATGGTGAACAGAGCAAGCCTGTGAAGGTATTGTTCTACTGTATCTTACAGCACTGATGGAGTAAATATCCTCTGCCTTAATATCCAATGTTCTCTATATATGATCCCACGCAGGCTTTTCTGGAAGCTGTTATCCAGAGACTCAGGGATGCTGTGGATAATGATGTGTTCATCCCTTTTTATCCAAAAAGGTAAGGATGCAAGTGATCATTGTTTTCTATACTATCTATAAGACACTTGTCTTCTGTTTGACATTTTCAGTTCATCCAGGATTTTGGAGTTTTTTTTCTTTTTTTGTGATTGTTCGGCCCAAAAATGTTTGATTTTTGCTGCAGATTTTTTCAAAAATTTCAATGCAACTTGAGTATTTTTTGTGCTCATTCTCTGTCACTATGCTAATATATATTATTGTGGATGTAAATAAGGGTTTTGAAAACTCATCCATCTGTTGACTACATAAAGATTCATGACTACTAGTTTGTACATTATGGGCTGTCAGCATATGCATGTGGTAGAGAGAAAAATTTGGGATCCGGTTGCTATTTTTTTTTTTTTTAATCAAAATTAATTATTAAATGTTAATATTAAATATTTTGATAATTTTTATTATTATTAATTAGAAAATACAATCACCTTTATCCATTTCTCTCATGTATAAGGAATAGTCAAATTATTATTAGGGCCCGAGCACTGAATGGTGCGAAGCCCTATTGTTTTTCCTCGGGAGTATTTTTTATTTTATTTTATTTATTTATTTATTTATTTTTCCCCCCACACATTGGCCAATTGGGGTCCCTTAACATGCTCGAAAACTCTTGAAATTTGGCACACACATCAGATTTGCGCGACACTAGGATTGGACAAAGGTTGGAATACGGGCGTGGCAGGGGGGCTCTGTAGCGCCCCCTGTAATGCAAAAACAAACATTGGTGCACAGATCGGGCAATTATGTACGCACATGTACGAGAGTTGGTACGCATATAGATCTCATCGACCCGAACAACTTTCACGCTCTAAACTATGAGCTCTGCCTAACAGGAAGTCAGCCATTTTGGATTGTTTTATAAGTGCATGCGGTGAACTTTTAAATACTCCTCCTAGGGAATTCATGCGATTGACATCAAACGTTGTGAACATGATGCCGAGACATTCACTTGCTAAATTGCGAAGGGATGTTTGATATCTCGAACGGTGCTGCCATGGCGAGGCGACAAAGTTATGGCGAATTCAGAGAAACAGGAAGTGTCTAATATCTAAAGCAAAAAATGTCTTATTGGGATGACACGCGGTGTGTATGTTCGGCCAAGGATTCCGATCGCATCAATGTGCTTATTGTGAGTCCCGGGTATAGCGCCACCAACAGGCCCCAGGAAGTGTGTCAGTCACAAAGGTGGATTTTTTGTCAGCTGCATGCGGTAAACTTTTAAATACTCCTCCTAGAGGATTCATGCAATTGAGACCAGACTTGGCCACCATGATGCAGAGATATTGCAGATGCGAAATTGCGAACGGATTTTTGATATCTCAAACACTGTTGCCATGGCATCGTGTCAAACTTATTTCAGGCATATTTAAGGCTTTTGGCGTGCTTAGATTAACTTGAAATTTGACACATACATCACATTTGTCGGCTGTTAAGTGTGGACAAAAAGGTCAGACAAAGGTGTGTCTCAAGTGGCTCACTAGCGCCCCCGTTTGTCTAAAATGTGGGGTTTCATTTACCTACAGTCCCCAAATGGGTCAGTAACAACATAAAATAGTCCACTGAGATTTACCCACTTGATGCACTTGCCCACCGTGCATTGTTTTCTGGGAGGCACCGTATAGCGATAACCAAACGTGCGAAGGCCTGTCATCGCTGCTTGCAGCTATATTTATTATTATTATTATTATTATTTGTGTTGTGTAGCGTAAATGGGTATTACAAAAGTTTATAATTTCTCTACGTAATCTCTATTTTATTTAATGCCAGTCTACCCAGTGCTTAAGAAGTGAATCCTCTAGCTGCAATACAGTCTGATTGTTTCACTTTAATTTGTCTCACTTTCCTATTACATTGTAATCTACAGCAGCAGCCGCACCGTAGGCAAAGAGAAATGCTCTCATTTTAATGTTTAACATTCAGCAACGTCTCCTAATTAGTTTGACTAATTAACTCTTTATTCCATCATGTATTGTATCTTTTAGTTATTTGGATGACAAAACTTCCCCACAGTTCCAGTTTCAGAATGAGCAGTTTTGGAGCGCTGTTAAGGTATTGTGCATTTTACTTCTCATCTCAAAGCCACTTCTGACCTGAGTAAAAAAATCTCTTCAGCTCTGAATACATGTAATGTGTAGGTTGTTCCCACAGAGACACCTTAAAGATTACATTTACAAAGAACATTTTATGTCCGCATCTTGTCCAAGTGTCCTACTGAACATCTTTCCAACATTCTTAGTACTTGTTTGGCTTTGTAGTATACAGATGTGAATGAGTAATGATTTATAGTCCCACTTCCAGGTTCTCTTCGGAGTCTGGTTCCTCTCAGGATTTCTCACTCTGGTTTTCACTCTCATTTTTTTTCATCCCAGTCATTTCTGGCTTGTTCACTGGGGATGGAAATATAAATCTTCTGGATTTCTGTTAAGCTGCATGTGATAATGTCTATTGTTAAAAGCACTAAATAAATATTTTTGAACTGATATTGAAAATTGAACGTCAGAAGGAAATATCTAAATTGACATCACTAAGAAGGTTTATTCAAAAGACACACTCGATGCAACTTTATTCTCTTCTCTAAAGTTCAGGATGCAGAGTGAAGATGAAGAATAAGGCAACATGTACAAGGCATTTTTTGCCATCCATCAGATATGCATTGATATTACTGGCTGATTGGATTTAGAGTAAATATATGTTGTTTTTGTTGTTGTTGTTGTTTTTTTGTGGTGTAATCACAGATTATTAATTAGCTCTGAATATGAACTGACCACAATGATAAGTTCTCTTCATCTCTCTCACAATGGCTGATGTGTGTATCCATGTGTAGATACATACATTAATAATGCAGACCAAAGACACAGAAGTTCACTGAGGAATATTATTTCTACTCCTCACTTAGTGTCTTAAATGTGAAAAAATATCACAAAGGTGGTTATATTGCTCAGTTACTTACCCTCTGTTATGTCTGGAATAGTGAGAGAACAGCAGAACAACCATAAACAAGTGGGCATTTTAATATTTTTTTATTTTATATTTAATATTAGCTTTTATTAGCTTTCTTTTTTATGATGATGAACATAAACAGAAGCATCATTTTTGTTATGTGCAGCTACACCATTTGCTGAGTCTAACAACACTTCAGAGCAGGTTTTTGGTGGTGGTATTGTTTTCTCCCGTTACACCGACAGCTGTGATTAGACAGTGATTGGCTTTGTGTGGCACTGCAAGTGAAATGCAGTGCAGTGGAAAATTACACTCTCCTCTATCACACGGTATGCTGTGTAGAATTCCTTCAAGTCAAGACAAGAAGCTTTTATTGTCATTTCAACCATATATAGTTGACACAGTACATAGTGAAATGAGACATGTCTTCAGGATAGTGATGCTACACAAAAAAACAACACAGAGCTAAGGACATGAAGTAAGTTGTCCTAGCCACATGAAGTGCATCGTGTGTAATCTAGTGTAAACAGCAGAGGCAAAAGACGGTGCAAACAGAAAATACAAAACACTACAGGACAAATACACAAAATAGCGCCGACCAGCGTGCATACTGTATATCATACAGTACAATGTGCAAATATATAGGTTTCTGAACAAAGTGTCCAGTTTTCTGTATGTCGCCAATAAAAAGTAGTAATGTGTATTTTATAATTTATATATATATATATATATATATATATATATATATATATATATATATATATATATATATATATATATATATATAAATATAAAAAATTATTATTGTTATTTTTTGTTTGGTTGTTTTTTTTTTGGTTTATCATTAGTATGGTTGCTTTTCACTTTGGCTCGGTCTCCTTCCACTTTTCCTCTTTTAAAATTCGGCCTTTAAAACAGAGGACAAAGTGAAATTTTTAAACTTCGATCAACAAACCCTTCTCACTGTAAGGATTAACGATGGCTTGTTTTGAAAAATCTGCAGTAAAGACTACAGTAACAACAGAACCGCATGTGCAGTTTGTCTTCTTGTGATGTGTGAAATGCAGTGCATTTGAATACAATTAAAAACTCTGGGTCTTAACAGGGTCAGGAAAGCCAGTGCTGGTCACTTTTGGGTTGTATAAAATGTTTGATGATGGTATCTGTTACATTGCAGACTTTTAGATAGCGATATTAATCTGTCAAACATTTCCTGTTTTTTCAAGTTGCTTAGAAGCATGGCATTATGGGATGGCTTGATTGATCAGGAAGTTCTGAAGGAGCTGATGCTGGACAAACTTCTAAACCGTTACCTATTGATGACTCTCCTGAATGAATCAGACACGAAGTACATTGTACAGAAAAGCAAGAAGGTAATGGTGCAATGAATCAGATAAAAGCTATAGTTAGACGTGTCAGTCTTATCATTATCAGTAAGTGCACAGTTTTTTTTTGTTTGTTTTTGTCTTTTCCCTTATAGGTGGCCGAGTGTTTTCCAGGGTCCTGGTTTGGGGCTCTTGGCACTGAATCATCTCTATCACAACTGCAACACTTTAGCAAGCATCTTCTCCAGACAGCAGATTTATTATGTAAAGACAGAAAGGATCCCAGTAGCTGCAGGTAATGTGAACCAGAGCTATGAATAAACTGATCCTTTAGAGCTTTAGAGTATTAGTCACTGATGAGCTACAGCAAGCTACTTTTTTGTCATTGTATACAATACAACGAAATGTAGTGCGACAGCTTTCAGACAGCAATGAGGGCATTTAAATATAACATTCTTAAGGAATTTAAGATATTCAACAAAAAAAAAAAAAAAAAGGAATAAATAGAATACACTAAAATATTTACAGGATTTCACATATTGTAATTATATTGGCTTTGTAGAAGCCAACATTCTGTTTTCCTATTTAAGCTTAGACAAAAATTTATAAATAGTAACTCCTCCTAGGGCTTTTGGGCCACATGCACCAAATTCGGATATGTTGTAGACCCTTATACTTTTCTAAGCGATCCGAGTACCGGTACTTCCGGTACCAGGTCTCAAAATGGCCTTTTTTCCCATAGACTCCCATTATAAACTTTGGAGGTTTATAACTTGGCAAGCTTTCGAACTATCTACACCAAACTCGGCCAGCTCCTTTAGGGTGATACTCTGAACAATACTCGGTTGTCCCGCAGCCCCGCCTCCAAAATATGCAAAATCAAAAAACTTTTTACAACATGGACATGTGACATATCAAAACACTCAGAACAATGAGGGGAACTTCCTCACGTGTATTCTGATGACGTCACTTGACACCACGTGATGTCACATGCAGCCCCGCCCCCAAAATAATCAAAATAAAAAATTAGCACAACATGGATATGTCATATGAAAACACTCAGCCCAATGAGGGGAAGATTCTGGTCACGTCAGGTGATGTCACGTGAAAATCTAAATTTAGCACAAAATGGACATGTGACATATCAAAACACTCAGCACAATGAGGGGAACTGCCTCACGTGTATTATGGTCACGTCAGGTGACGTCTCGTGAAAGTCAAAAATTAGCACAACATGGACATGTGACATATCAAAACACTCAGCATAATGAGGGGAACTGCCTCACGTGTATTTTGGTCACGTCACGTGAAAATCAATAATTAGCACAACATGGACATGTGACACATCAAAACACTCAGCACAATGCGAGGCACTTCCTCAAGAGTATTCGGATGATGTCACATGCCCGTCTCCACTTGCCTCCAAATGTTTTGGCACCCTATCTTTCTGTCCACTTGCCTCCAAAAGTAACACTGACCCTTATGTCCACTCGCCTCCAAAAAGCACCAGCATTTGGGAATACTTGCACCGTCAAAGCCAACATCAAAGTTTGTCGTGACAAACTTTACAAATCTAGTTGTTTATTGAAATGTATAATGAACTGTATTTTATTGCAACTTTTTTAGATTCAGATTTTAATGTCATACTAACACGAGGTATATTAATTATATGCTACTTTTGTTTTTTTGTTTTGTTCCAGCAGAACTCTTCTATGTGATGTCATGAATCTTCTTGGGACCATCAAGGCATCTGAGAGCATGAGGATTATAGCAGATAAATACAATTGCCATGATTTGTTGGAATCTATAAATAAGTCATAGTTTTATATCAATGCAACAATAAATCTATTTTTATAGCCACGTATTGTGTCACCAATAAATATGTGAAATTCTTTTAGATTGAATTGTTGCTAGTTTCATTTTGTCGGCTCACGAGATTATTTTTTTTGTTTGTTTTTTTTCGAATATTTTTTTTTAAATAACCTCCTGTGTTATTCCAACCATTAACCCGAACAATCCTACAGCTTGATTATTAAACTGTCAACAATTCAGCACCGGAGACAATCAGGAACTGAAATATAATAACGGATCTGTGATCGTTAACTGCCACCATATCCTCACTGAGCACTTTATTAGTATAACAATAATCAGTAGGAGCTTCCTTTGCTCTGGAAAACAGCCTCAAGTCTTCATTGTATGTATTCCACAAAATGTCTAAAACATAAAAAAATTTTTTATTCAATTAATTTATTTGTATAGCACTTTTAACAATTCACATTGTCTCAAAGCAGCTTTACAGAAGTATAGAAGCAGAACAGAAATTGTAAAGTTTAAAATTAAGTTACTATTTATCTCTAGCATCTATCTACAGCAAGCCTTCGGTGAGGGTGGCAAGGAAAAACTCCCTGAGATGATATGATGAAGAAACCTTGAAAGGAACCAGACTTGTGGCAAAGAACGGATGTCAGCACAATGTCAGCAACAACCCTTCAAATAATCCATGGCATTCAAGTGATGATTGATTGGCATTAACAGGCCAAAGAGTGCCAAAAAAGATATCCTTATCACTATTACACCACCTCCACCACACTGGACTTTGGACACAATTCATGCTGTTGGCACCAAAAACCAGAAACCGAGATTCATCAGACCAGGTTATGTTTTTCCATTCTGCAGCTGCCGTTTACGTGAGTCTGTGCTCAGTGTAGCCTCAGCTTTCTGCTCTTGGCTGACAGAAGAGGAACCTGTTGTGGTCTTTTGCTGTTGTGGCCCATAATCCTAAAGATTTGACATGTGCATTCTGAGAGGCTTTTCTGCTGATTCCTGGCCAACATGTCCATTCTCCATTGACCTCTCTCAGCAACAAGGCATTTTTTCTGTATTGCACCAATCTGTGTACAGGTGTCTAATGAAGTGCTCAGTGAGTGTATGCAGTCCTGAATGTTAAACAAGTGACTCTAATCCTTACAGTAGTTTCGCTAAAAATATTCTCTAGGAAATTTTTCACAAATTTATTTAGGAGTTTCCAAATCCCAGAAACTTTTCTTGGGGTTTAAATCTTAAATTCTCTCATTGTCTGAAAAATAGAAATATGGAATTACTGCACATCTGTACATCACCTTTTCTATCTCCAAAAAAAATTATTTTGTTTGACAAGAGTACATGATGCTTTATCGCTGTAATAGTGGGCATTTGAAATCAAACTTAAATACAAACTAAAAAAGGTAATAATTCAGATTAAATATCTGCATAGACTAGCTTTATGGCTAAATACTGGCAAAGTTTAGAACATACAGTGAAGAACAGATTGTGATTTTTTTTTTATTGGAAATAGAAATAAACAGAAGGATTTGAAATTTTGAAATATTCATTATCTATAATAAGATAATATAAGACAACACTCCAGTTGGTTGGATTGGATTGGATTGGATCTAAATTGGATCATAAGATTTTGTACAAAATTGAGAAGTTCGTTCCAGCTTGAGTGCACAGTGTCATTAAAGAGGGAGCGGGACATACCGAATTTTGATCCAATCCAATCCAATCCACAGGAGTGTCGTCTGAACACAGACTTCAGTATAGAAGATCATACATGAGGAGAATCTGACTTTTTGTACAAATCTGTTAACATGATCAATATCACATTTTTGCTCACATTTAAATTGGAAAGTGGAGTATTTTGTTCGAGTACGTGGCACAAAAATTAAATGAAACCATTGTGAGTGCTGATAAATAAGTCAGTATATGGATGGCATTAAATGATAAATGAAAAGTATTTTAAATTAATATTTTTAAATTCATTTTAAACTTTAAATTTATTTATTTATTCTTATTTTTTTTTAATTATCATTATTATATATCTTTATATATTTTTTCCTCTTCTGTATCAATACTTTTGTAAAGCTGCTTTGAGACAATGTGAATTGCTAAAAGCGCTATACAAATAAATACATTTTGGTAGGTGTTCTGTTCATAAGAATAGTTTGTGCAAAACAGGAATATGTGTTGTATAGACAAAGTAAAATGTGTCCAAAAAAATATAATTAGATATATTGTGCAAATATATGCATTATGTAGATCGTATGTACAAGAGTAACCAAGAAATATACCGTGTATTTACAGTTAATATACTTTACATAAATGGATGTAAACTAGGGTGAGCGATGAATGTACAGTTATAATTGGTAGAAAAAGATGTAACAGAATGTTCAGGGTGGAAAGGAACTGCGATGTGATTACAGACAATGAAGTATAAGTGAGACATCAGGATCCTAGTGGTGTAGTATACTACTATATTTAAACCTCTGTTAAACAGCGATGGAAGATTTCTCTCATAAGTTTCTCTAACTGTCATAGCTAATCCAGGCGGTATTTAATTTGTTTTATTAATTAGCAGCTAGCAGTGAAACTGTTTTTATTTGGGTTTCACCCAGTTGTGATGTGACTGAAAACTGCAGAGAAATCAAATGAATCAACTCTCAAAATTCATTCATTCAGTCACTCACTCATACAATCATTCCTCTTCAGTAACTGCATCATCCTGGTCAGGGTCACTGTGGATCCGGAGCCAATCCTGGAAATATCTGGTGCACAGCAGCGGTGAGGCAGGATGTCAGTCCATTGCAGTATGTCATTCACACAATCGTTCACATTCATATTCACACCTACAAACAATTTAGAGTAATCAGTCCACCTACTACATGTTTTTGGAGACAAGAAAAGCTGAAGAGAACAAACAAAACTCCACAGAGAGTAACCTGAGCTCAGGATCGAACCACAAACCCTGCAGCTGTGAGTAGCTGAATAGAATCAAATCAATAAGTGTAAGTTATTACAGCTTGTCAGTAGTAGATTTTCACTGAATGTACCACAAAATAGATAAAAGTGAAGCATTAAGGGGACAAGAATAGTAAACATTATGAAGTCTGTAAAATAAATATACATCTATTTTTTTTAAATACACATTCCCATGTTTATGGATTGGATGGCCGTTTTCTGTTTTTTTTTTTTTGTTTTTTTTCTCTATTCTATCAGCATGTTATTGATAGAGCACATCAAACACTCACTCACTCAGTTGTATGCACACACACACACACACACACACACACACACACACACACACACACACACACACACACACACACACACACACACACACAAACAGAGCCAGAGTAGCTTCTTGTATGTTCCCTCCTCTGGAATGGACAGATATCTCTGTGCTGTTTACATCCACCTGCTGGACCAAATGCTCAGCTACTCAATTTAAGCAAATTACAGTTAGGACACAGATGATCATGAGCAGCGCTCTGGGACAGTTTACTAAAGGAGCTTCCTGGGAGGAACTCATTCAGGCAAGCATCCAGTCATTCGGTATGTGATCCATTTCCTTCTGTGGACATGTGTTAATGTTCCTGCAATGTAACACTGTAAGGCCGTGATCTATTCATTTTATTCAGAGATATACTGCACGAGCTTGTATAGCTCTCTGTGAGGATGGAGAAATATTTTAAAAACTTTTAAAGAATAAAAAAAAAGGGTAAATTCTGAGGGGATTTACTGGGGATTTACTGGAGTGTGCAAAGGTTCAAAAGATTTGTTCAAGTAAATAGTTATTGTGTGATTGTGTAGGACTTAGTCTATTTATTTAGTGTATAGACATCATATTATAGTCAAATCTTTGAGTATAATTTTGAAATTCCTTCTTAGAAGTTTAAAATTGATTTAAGAATTCTTTTATTTATTTTTTTAAGGAGAATGTAAATGTATGTAAATGTAGTCTCCAGTCTATTTAATCTGTTGCGCTAACCAAAACGTTAAGCAAACTAGCAACATGTCCACCCAGAGTGTGCAATAAATCAAATGAAACACCAGGTGTAATTAGCTTGCATTTGAGAGGCTAATGCTGTGTTGTAGGATGAGTTAAACTGTGATATGGAAGGTCCCGGTGCTCAGTTTGCACATCAGACAGCTTCCTGTGGTTTAGCAGCCTTTTGAAAGGTGAAAGAATCCAACTGTACTGATACGATTACCTGAAAGCCACTGCATTTTACAGAAAGGTCATTTCTCCGAATGAGGCCTCTCAGATAATGGTCAGTCTTTGAAACTCTCCAAGGGCAAAATCAATAGCATGACATCATACACCCTACATTACATCCACCTTTCATAGGACCAGCACAAAGAACGAAATAAAACAAGCAGAGGGTTTAATACAGGATAATGCACAGACACTGTGTGACAATAAGCTGTGAGCAATAAGCGTGTAACAAATCAATTCATTTATTGGATCAAATTCATTATTTGCTGATTTTTCTCCCTAAAATAAAAATTATATTTCCTATATTTTCATCTGTAGCCCACCACTTTATTTGGTAGACTGTTAATTTAGTGGCATTGATGACATTTTTGTACAGTGTCATTAGTGCTCTAACTGCCATGGCCTGGGTTTGATCCCTGAGCCACTGAGGGATTAGTTCTAACACCTTAGCAAAAAAAAAATCACCTTATTTGCTTATATTCTTTTCTGTATTTTGCTTGTTGTTTGTTTGGGCAGTAGTGGGAGAAGGGGCGGGGGTAGTTGGGGGGTTACTGTGCTAATCTTGTTTCTCTGTATGATGTTATTGGACATCTATCTATCTATTATCTATCTATTAGCTTGTTCATAAATTAGAAATAGAGACAGATCTGATGGTTACAAAGTACTGTGTGTGGGTACAAATGAAACTAATAACTGCCAGGCCAGTGCAGGTGGATTATGATCAGGATTGATCAGGGTCCATGAAGAGGAAAAATCAGTCATATGCATATGAAATCTTTTCCTCTACAGATGACGATGGGAATCTTTGCCACAGCAACCATCTTTTGAACATCACCCTCACCATGCACAGATCACTACTGTCCTCCAAAGAGCTGCTGGACAAGCTGATTCGCCTATATCCTTATCATTCAGCTACCTGAAATTATTTCTTATTTGTTGTTCAATTCAATTCATTTTTATTTATATAGTGCTTTTATAACAGATGTTGTCACAGTCTGGATTATGTATATGAGTATCATTAGAGTCTATCATATCAAAGAGAAGTTATTAACTGTTCAGTGATGGAGACTTCAGTGTAAACTGTTCTTAGCAATTGCAGTCTTTAGGACTTATCAAGAACGTTCACAGACATCCTTAACATGTCCTGTGTGGTAGAATCCACAGTAATCTCATTGTGATCTCTGTACGCTCATCCTCACCATCTCAGGAGTAACATGTAGAGACAGAGAGAAAGAGGGGGAGAGAGAGAAAGAGAGAGAGAGAGAGAGAGAGAGAGAGAGAGAGAGAGAGAGAGAGAGAGAGAGAGAGAGAGAGAATATTAACAATATTCACAGTAATCTTGAATAAACAGTAATCTCACTGAGATCTATGTACACTCATCTTCACCATCTCAGGAGTAACATGTAGAGACAGAGAGATAGAGGGGGAGAGAGAGAAAGAGAGAGAGAGAGAGAGAGAGAGAGAGAGAGAGAGAGAGAATATTAACAATATTCACAGTAATCTTGAATAAACAGTAATCTCACTGAGATCTATGTACACTCATCTTCACCATCTCAGGAGTAACATGTAGAGACAGAGAGATAGAGGGGGAGAGAGAGAAAGAGAGAGAGAGAGAGAGAGAGAGAGAGAGAGAGAGAGAGAATATTAACAATATTCACAGTAATCTTGAATAAACAGTAATCTCTGTTCGCTTATCCTCACCATCTCAGGAGTAACATGTAGAGACAGAGAGAGAGAGAGAGAGAGAGAGAGAGAGAGAGAATATTAATAAACAACAGGTTATTTGCAGGTTTATTGTACATTTTACTTTTTACATTAAATCTACATTTACATTCTTTTCTTACATTTAAAAATGTACTCATGTATCCATTGTATTCATATGTTGAATTAATAATGAATTCATTACAGTGTTGAATAAATAATTGTGTAACTGGAAGCATATTGTCTTAAAATATCACTTCAGTACACTTATAATAATATAATTCAGTACACTTAGTGTGTATTTCAAATGACCAAGTTACAAAAAGTGTTCTTTCTTTGTCTGCTTACGTCCCTTGATTTTCATTTTCTTGCTTATGTTCCTTAAATTGTATTCCTTACCTATAAAAATACACTGGAGGGTGAAAAGCCTGCAGCGTGCTTGAAAATATGTTATTTCATTCGGTAGGTTCTCCTCTTATGTGTGACAACAGAAGCTTTGTTAAACTGTCCTGATCTATAACAACCCACTTTCACTCACAGCTTTTTACCATATTATGGACTCTAACAGACCAAATGAAATATTAAGCAGGACATTGATAATTCAGGTTTTGTTTATTAGCCAGTATTAGTAAATATTCACAAGCTACCTTGTAATGCTAAAATCCTAATCACAGAAGCCAAGCATTAATATATTTTATAATAGCATTTGACCAGCGGAAACCCTTTGGGACGTTGATGTCAGTCCTGCTAGATCTAACAGTGTTCCCATCTGAAACGTGAAAGAAAACAGATGTCAGTTTGTGTTCTCTGTATATTTTCTCTATAGGTATTGGATAAGTGAGTTCTGGACCATGTTCCAGTTGCACAGCTGTCTAGAAGAAACCTTGGAGCAGTTTAAGGAGCTTATGAGGGAAAATGGTCAAGAGAATTTCTGCTCTTTACTGCAAACAAAGTGGATGTCAGTGTTGTAATAATATCAAATATTGCTTGTAAATAATTCTAAATATTTTCTTAATGTGATGTGAAATGTGAAATATCCGAATGTTGACTAGACCGCAAATAATGACTAGATTAATAATCGTGTCTGATCTCTCCTAATCTGGTTTAGGGGTGACAGAGTGTGGTCTCACAAAGCCAGTCAGAAAATCAAGGTAAGAAGCAGCAGAAAGAGGAAAGTATCTTTGCTCTTCGATCATTTGGAGCCAGTGGAGTTAGCTGAACATCTCACCTACTTGGAGTTCAAATCTTTCTGCAGGATATCTGTGAGTACATTTTCACCAAGAATGGAAAAGTGCATTCGTTATCATGCAGGACAAATCAGCACAACTACATCAGTGAAGTGGCTCTATTCAATTCAATTCAATTCGATTTAATTCAATTCAGTTCCTTTGCAAATCAATTTTAACCATGGACTTTGTCTCAAAGCAAAAATATACAAAGAATTATAATTTACAGAAATATAAAAATTACAAAGTTTAAAATTAAATTGATATTTATCCATAATCAATTGAAAAAATGAGGCTCTTCAGATTTTCAATTCTATAAATTGATTTAAAGATAAACATTAATGCTGTTATGACCGGGTAAACTTTTTTATTTTTATTTTCAGAAAAATCTTATTCAGTTCTGTTAAGAAGTCCACTAACAAACGCTCACATTACTAGATTATTAAGTTCGTATGTAAAGATTTTCATTTATTTCAGTTTGCAGATTATCAGAAATATATCAGAAATGAGTGTTTGTCAGAGAACCCCACCATGGAACGTTCCATTGCGCTGTGCAATGGTATCTCCCAGTGGGTACAGCTCATGGTGCTCAGTCGACCGACCCCTCAGCTCCGAGCCGAGGTTTTCACCAAGTTCATCTATGTAGCTCAGGTAACAATCTCCACATTTCAGCAACATCACCAGGAGGTTCTGATGCCGCTGCCTTTTTAATGAGTCTGATCCATTAACCGTTATTGATTAAGCTGAGGTCAAGTGCAAAAACTCAAACAGATCCTTTAGATGTTCTATAGATTACAAATGATTGTGATTGTAGTAGCAATAGTAGTAAAGCTTGAAGTGGAAAAATATAAGTGCTTGTAATCCAATTCTTGGTAGGTATGTGTAATAAACTATTTTACTTAACACTAAACTATTTTACTTTTACTATGGCAAAGTAAAATAGTTAAATATTTGGTGTTGTTATGCTGAAATTAGTTTAATGGTTTTAGAAATGCTCATACTTTCAAAAGGAATGAGAAATTTCCTGTGTTAGAAAAGATACCGCACATAGAAATAGATGCTTATCACCATCAGTATGCTGAAACATGGTGGTGATTACCAACTAAAACTGAGACCTGAAAAGACTAAGACTCAGATCAAGAATAAAGCCAGGTGTTCTTGAGAAATGAATAAGAGCTAGACTTTAATGCTGCCAGTAATCTAGAACGTAATTAGCATCTCTATCGGATGTCAGAAAAACCCACAATGGAATGCCCCACAGTGCTGAGCACATGCTATCTAAAATATTATCTAAAACATAATGAAGATTATAACAAGTCCAAAGTAGCTGTCGATACAAGCTGATGCAGACAAAACAAGTTTTTAGTGCTGTGTGTTAATGTTTTGTATTCCACTGTGGCAGAACCTCCAGCAGATGCAGAACTTTAACTCTCTTATGGCTGTAGTAGGAGGTCTCTGTCACACGTCTATTTCCCGACTGAAAGACACGTGTACACATGTGCCAAATGAAAACACCAAGGTATGATATCCACCATACAATCCGTCAGAATTATTCTTCAATAAATCCTAGCAATATCATATTACACTGATATGTTTTACCTAGAACCTGAACTTCAATTGCCAACAATGCTAGCATTTAACTAGCATACTAATGCACTTGTGAGAAATGTGTCATACCTCAGATCTGTGTGCCTACTGTACATGTGTCTGTGGTGGTCCTACATTACTTAGGAGTACATGACATGGGCTTTAATAAAGTATTTGTTTTTATCATGAAATAAAGAATTTGTCATAAAGCAAATTTATGAAATTGATATGTAGAAGTTAAGCCCTAATCAGCAAGTCAGAAGCAATAGTGACAAGGAAAAACTACCCCTGAGATGAGATGAGATGACATGAGACACCAAATAATGTTAGTGTAAATTATTATTCACGTGATCAGACATTACATGATTACTGCTGCAGCTCTTAGATACAGTCTACAGGTGAGTCTATTAGGGAGAGATTTGTGAATAAACTCTTTTGGGAAAGTGGAAATCTATAGAGTATCCATACTGGATATCCAACAAGTCTAGGTACAGCAACTCATCCTCTTTTTCTCCACAGGTTCTGAATGAAATGACCGATCTACTCTCATCATCTCGAAACTATGATAATTACAGACAAGCATACAGCAGGTCCACAGGTTTTAAGATTCCTATTTTGGGGGTGCATCTGAAGGATTTGATCACCGTGAATGAGGCCATGACTGACTACCTAGACAACAAAAAGATCAACGTGCAGAAGCTTCAAGCCCTCTACAGCCACATAAATGAACTCATCCAACTACAGCAGAACTTACCGCTTCTAGATGCAAACAAAGACCTAGTGCACTTACTGACCGTCAGTACTGGCTTTATCTTCTGTTCACTACATGTATAGGAACGCATGCCTCGTAAAAAACCAGTCCATTTCTTTATAACAGAACATATGTAAAAGCCATAAGAAAACAACAAGTATACTGTACGTACATTTTAATTAGCAAAATAAAGAATCTTGATGGAAACCGAACTTCATAAATACATTTTATATGCTTAGGTGTGTGTGTGTGTGTGTGTGTGTGTGTGTGTGTGTGTGTGTGCACTGTACTTAGTGAGTTTAAATACAAAATGGAAAAAATTTTAAATGTGAAACTAATATCAAATTTTTCTGCAAATATTTTCATTACCATTTCCTCTATTGACTTTCAGGTTCAACTGCAATCTGTAAGTTTCTTTTAGAGAAACAACGAAGAACATAAATCTTCCTGCTGAAAAAAAAAAGAAAAGAAAAAAGAATTCCATATATTTTTGGATTTGGACCCAAAAAAAAACCTAACTATTTACATGCTACTTACAACACCAAATAGAATAGTTATGAGTCTTATGCCTGTGAAAGACTATTAGGTTGTATCATTTTGTCAGCTTTGGATTCCTCTGGGTTTACTAATGTAATCAAGTAAAGAAGAAAAAAACATTTTGTGTATACAAGCTCAAAAGCGTTTCCTGCTCCTGAGTGGCATTTTTAAAATCACAGCAAATTGTACAAAGTGATTACTGATGTAGATCTCTTTCTTGATATGCTACATGTTACAGACAAAGAAGCCTTTAGAATTTAATTCTAATTCATTCAGGCTAGATGTGTGGGTGATGTGGAAAAAAAAAAAAAACAGCTTCCAGTGTTTCTCCTGAAATATGACTAAGAAATGTTTTGCTGCTTCTCCCACACAGCTGTCTCTTGACCTGTACTACACCGAGGATGAAATCTATGAGCTGTCCTACGCAAGAGAGCCGAGGAACCACAGAGCACCTGTGAGTGCAGCTGCAAACTGTGTGTGTGTGTGTGTGTGTGTGTGTGTGTGTGTGTGTGTGTGTGTGTGTGTCTGTGTTTCAGATTAGAAATGAAAGTGTTGGTGGTTCAATAACTGACATGATTAGGAGGACATGTACTCTGGAGAACTAAAGAGAAGTTTCTATGCCAGAGAAAAATGCAATCACACCAGTGAAGAACCTGGAAAAACAACACAAATCATGATCACAAGCAGTAAGCCTTCATATGAACACTAAATTATATTTCAATTGTGAGATAGGCACAGGCTCCCCGTGACCCGAGGTAGTTCGGATAAGCGGTAGAAAATGAGTGAGTGAGAGTGAGTGAGTGAAAAAGAAATTGGATTTCAACAATTAGCACAGCTTCAACTATCATCACATACTTATTTTCTGTAAAACATTACAATCTTCCTTCGAAGGAAATTACTCAAGAGTTAAAAAGCTTTTCACCTTAATGCCTTATCAACTTACGGAACAATTTACGGACACACTTCAAACTTACTGTGAATTTGTAAATAACAGTACAGCCATGCTGGAAGATTTTTCTAGAATATTTGATTGTATATATGACTATGTATTTTTTTTATGTTGGATTAATTGTTTTGTTGTGTCTTTCGCTGCCTTCTTGACCAGGTGACTTTTGTTAAACAAAACAAAAAAAAAATTGAATCCAATTTTTAAAAAAGTTAAATCAATGTTACTAAAATAATCTAAACTGTTATTGTGTTATCATATGAGCCAATAAGAAATGTTTTACCTTTATGTGCATGAAAATGTTGTGTTTTAGTGTAGGTCGATTACCTCGATGCACTGATGAAATGCAAAGCAACTGAGAATTCAAGTCACATTCTAATAGACTCAAGACAAGTCAGCATTTATTTCTTTGCTCCATTGCTCCCTATCTTTCACTCAAGAGAAGATAAAAGCAATGAAATCAATTGCTTTTCAGTGTAATACAGTTTCTGCATGTCTGTAATGAAAAGTAATACTTTCGGTGTATTGTATTTCATTATTTTTCACTGGTGTGGTTGCTTTTCACTCTGGAGTGAAATCTTCTCCAGCGGTAAAAGTATGAGTCAAACAAACTGATGGTCACAATACAGTTGATGGCTTCTTACAGTTGATGAGTTTATTTTTTCCTCCATCTGCATCAGCCGGTGACTCCTTACAGACCCCCTGTGGTGGTGGACTGGGCTTCAGGTGTTGCTCCCAAGCCAGACCCCAAAACCATCAGCAAACACGTTCAGAGAATGGTTGATGTGAGTGTTGCATCAGACATAAACGCAGTTCTAAAAATCTAAAAATATATTCTTTTGGTGTTTAAGGTCTTCTGTTTTCTTGCAGTCTGTATTTATGAATTATGACCATGATGAAAAGGGCTTCATCTCCCAGGACGATTTTGAGAAAATTGCTGCGAGTTTTCCGTTCTCATTCTGTGTTACAGACAAAGACAAGTGAGTATCAGATATGAATACAGATAAATACACTTCATTTACAATTTTAACAGGATGTCTGACAGAATCTGTTTATATTATAAAGCTAAATGTGTGTGGACGCAGGACCTCACGTGCTATCTGAGTTAAAAGTCACCTAACGTGTATTATTCTTGGTGTTAAGTTCATGCCTGGTGTATCTCGGTGCCAAACCACAGCGATTTTACCTTTACAAAAGTTTTCACTTTTAAGTGATTTACTCAGCCTGTATCTTCCTCGCTACTCAATCCAGAGACGGACTCATCAGCAGAGACGAGATCACAGCGTATTTCATGAGAGCCAGCGTCATCTGTTCCAAACTCGGCCTAGGTTTCTCTCACAACTTCCAGGAAACCACATACATGAGACCTACCTTCTGTGACAACTGCTCAGGATTTGTAAGTCACACTAATAGACACGATCACACTGCTATGCATCGAGCAGCTTTGCTGAGTCAAACTGAAACACGGTTTTATTCATTTTAACTCTGTTGCAGTTGTGGGGCGTCATTAAACAAGGTTACAGATGCAGAGGTAAAAGTCATTCCTTTACTGTGTTATGATAGTGGACAGTCAATGTGTTCTTTTCGAATTATGTTGTGTTAGAAACAGCACAGCGCAACTGAACTGTATAGTTAGCATACACTACATGGCCAAACGTACTGTATGTGGACACCTGACCATCACACCTATAAGCTCTATGAAGACATGGTGTGTTTAAGTTGAAGTGGAAGAAATCGAACGTCCTGCACAGAGCCCAGATGGATGAAATGCTGATTATGTTTCTTAATAAACATCAATATACTCACACTCATTAATGCTCTTGTAGCTGAATGATCACAAACCCTGATCTCAATCTCCAGTATCTAGTAGAAAGCCTTATCAGATGAGTGAATTTATTAATAACAGCAAAGGGGTGTGAAATGTTCAAAAAGCACATATAGCCGTGATGGTCAGGTTTCCACAAACCTTTGGTTATATGATGCAAGTTAGGAAATCTATATACTGCTTGTCTTGTGATTCTGCAGACTGTGGAATGAACTGTCATAAATCCTGCAAGGATCAGGTAGCATTCGAGTGTAAAAAGAACAAACCCAGCAGCAACGCAGACCTGAGTCCACCTTCTCATACGCCAGATACCTCTGCAAGTGGTCATGATGGTGAGATAACAGAAAGTGTCGAGCAATAAAACATTTTTAACAGTGAGAATAAAAATATAACTCAACAACATAATCTATGTTTAAATGATTGACGACGTTGTTTCGTATTGAATCAGAGCATGAAACGATTAACTCTTTTTTCCCAGAGGCCAAAAATAGAATTTTGGGGCTGTCCTTCTGTGTTAAGAAAGAAATTACTTTGTCCTCTCACCCTCTGCAGTGGTGGTTAACGGTTCATATAAAAGTATACAGTCTGGGATTTAAGAAATTGTAGTCTTTCATAAGTATTTCTGATTTTCTCTAGCCTACTAGGAGTAATATTTTCACAATTTTATTTTCACAAACTTTTTTTTTTAGCACATCTGTTTATATTTTCAAAGTAAAAGGTGATATCCCAACAGAAGTAAAAACGTTTCACACTAAAACTCAACAGACTAAATTTATAACAGACTTACGGTGATAAATCATTTGGTTACACTAATTGAAAATGTCCGAAGAGTCGATTTCCATTCCAGTAGCAGACTGTGATACCGGTACTGGTCAAAATGGTTAAGCGATTTTGAGAGAGTTATCTTGTTTGATTTTGGATGGGTCTAGTGAATTTAATACTCGTGACTCTTTTGTTACTTTGTCAGATGAAACTCGATTTGTCTATCCACCTGATGCTCTACCAGACAATTCTGAGCACCACAAACAGTTTGGCCTGAGAAACACAACCGTCCACAGAAGTACTCAGACAGAAGGAACACCATCAACCAGCCAGGTGCAGTCATCTCTGCTGTGTCCTAGTGGTCCACCCCTCACACCATGCCCGAGCCCTGTTCCTCAGCGCAAACGAGTCTGTGCCAGCAAGACTCCCAACACACTCGACCTGGCTGAGGAGAACAAATCCAGTTACGAAGCTCTGGAGAAGGTTGTTTTGGGAGAATTGTTCTTTCAAATTCTAATATTTCTGTTCTGTTTACTACTTAGCAATTAATGTAAATCCCAGGATCAGTAAAGTGTGTAACTACGTGGAATACTTGTGTCTGTGTGTTTGTGTTTAGGAGAACCAATCTCTACAGAAGAGTAAGGAGAAGCTCCAGAGAAAGCTAAAAGAAACCGAACGTGAGGTGGAGATCCTAAAAACGCTCTTGAAACGACATGCTCTCCGTCCAGCCGAGGAGGATTCCTCATCATCCTCTTGATCATGTAAACCTTATATTTGTTAACTCAAAAAACTCAAAATGCAGGACCGTTCCTGGACTAGTGGGACACACGACCCTGCCATATTCACAATGATTCACTAGAACTCAGGGTCACAATCCATTCTGTTTTAAAGCAGTGTTTTCCGAGTCTAACTGTTGTTATCTATCATATGTATATATGGTGTGATATCTGGGGCATTTCTTTGCTGCTCTGCTGTTGTGAGTGTACACCAACACACCAGGTACTGCAGCTACTCTTCCTGACAGTATAATGACTCTGATATCTGTGAAAAAGAAAGCATTAGTGTTCTCAGTGTGCTTTTAATTAGCTGATATATAACAGGAGCACAGCTGGCAGGTTAGAAAACACACTATTTCAGTCTCACCTACTTACAGAAATTTTGCTCTTCACATTTTATTTATCAATGACCTTTTTTTAGCAGCCCTAACAAGATAGAAAGGTAAAAAACCATGCAAATATTTCACTTTACAGACTTGATAGCTAAACTTCAGTCAAAATCTTAGTGTCTTGCATAATTATTCACTTCATATAACGTGGAGCTTAAAATAGGCTGGGCTCCAGTTAGGTTCGTCCCGTGAACTTTTGCTCCCATCTGAGCTGTGGATCGCTCCAAAGTTACTTTCTTAGTTGTTCTCTGATTGTTCAATTCGATTTTGATCGTATAGCACATTTAACAACGTTTCAAAGCAACTTTACAGAAATATAATCATGACACCGCTTAAAATTTATATTAATGAGCAAGCCTGAGACAATGGTGGCAAGGAAAATCTGCCTGAGATGTTGTGAACCAGACAGTTTTATCTATAACTTTATGTAGTCAAGTGGAGCAATATAGATGAGCATGAGCATCAGCATGATGTTCGAATTTAACATAAATGTAGCATAAATTTAACAAATTCTTTCCTGCCGAAGCCATCAATTAGCTAATCCCACTTTTGCACTTTTTTGGTCTTTGGTCTTTTTTCAATTCAGTTTAATTCTATTTGTATTGTATAGCGATTTCAACAGAAGAACATTTCAACAGATTTTTTTTTTTTTTTTTTTTTTTTTTTTATCAAAGCAGCTTTACAAAACATAAGTTTTGTTTATCCCAAGTTACCTATTTATCCCTAATGACAAGCCTGAGGTGACTGTGGTAAAGAAAAACTCCCTTAGATGGTATGATGAAGAAAGCTTGAGAGGAACCAGACTCAGAAGGGAAGCCATCTTCATTAGAGTGACACGGGATGATCTTTCTAGATCATATTCCGTCTTCACTGTGAGGTTATTGTTCTCTAAAACACTCTGGTGTTTTTATCCTAAAATCACATGGCACTTGAATTGTACACACATGCACTCTATTCAGCTAATTACAGTGGATATAAAAAGTCTACACACCCCTGTTAAAATGTTTTTGTGATGTGAAGAAGATAAATCATTTCAGAGCTTTTTCCACCTTTAATGTGACCTGTAACCTCTACAACACAACCTAGCATTTTAACAAGGGTGTGTAGACTTTTTATATCCACCGTATTTGACTTCTGATCACACTGCAACTAATTTGGACAGCGCACATAAAAGGAGAGGTGACCGTGTGTTCAGCTGGTTTTTAAATGCAAATAATCTTGCAGAAGATTACTTCACTACATCACTATGACTATGTCGTGTTAATCCATGATATATAATCCCAATTAAATCCATTTCATCAACCGGAAGTGTGAAGATTCAAAATGATACAGGTTTAATTCAAAAAAGCATTTCCAGACAAGAAAATACCCACCATATTAATTTTATAATAAATATAATTTTTCTTATTTGAAAATAAATAATCAATAAAATCGTTAATGTTAAGATGCTCTGTGGCTCGATTAGGTCAAGGATTCATGTTTAAGTAAAAAACCTGGTAGTTGCACAATACAAAGTTAACCTTTAACCTGTGACAGATGTAAACAGCTGGTTAAAACGAGGTCTGGACGTCAGCAACCTAACGAGTGTTAGTCATTCCTGTGATTTTCCTGTTAATTTGTGTTGAACATTTTGTTCAAAATCATGTTGCACTGTATTATGTGATCAATCTGCTGGTGTAGAAGGGTTAGTGATTACTCATACATTTTATTTAACGATTAAGAATTAAAAGTAAATGGTCTTCAGGATTAGATAAACATTGCTCTCTTTTGTGAGAAAATGCAACAAAAAAAAAAAAAAGCTTGGCTGTAATAGAAAGCAGTTTCTATAGAAACATTCCTATATAAAATCTAATCACAGCAAAGTAGTGATTAATGTCTATTGTTTTTTTGTTTTGTTTTTTAATGGCAAGGCGTGCACTTCATAGTTCAGCACCGTGATGGACACAATGCTTAAAAACATTTACTTATTTTTATACATTCTGAAGTTTATAGGATACATCATATCTTGCATAGATATTGTACGTAAGCCTTAGTTAATGCTTAGTTAGTGAAGCCTACATATTTTGTCCCCTGTATTTATGAAGGACTGTCTGATTGATGCTAATTTGCATAAGCAGGAGACACGCAGACCCACAGTCACACAAAGACAGA
Source organism: Tachysurus vachellii (assembly GCF_030014155.1). Classification (NCBI taxonomy): domain Eukaryota; kingdom Metazoa; phylum Chordata; class Actinopteri; order Siluriformes; family Bagridae; genus Tachysurus; species Tachysurus vachellii. Next base: position 19,457,356 of record NC_083469.1, read on the forward strand.
TACACAGTCAGAGAGAGAGAGAGAGAGAGAGAGAGAGAGAAACAAACATGAACACATGGAAACAGACAGACACAGACACACACATCAATAAGCTGCAGCAAACATATGCATCATAACTTCTCAGGTAGGTCTAAATGCTACAAGCTGAAGGTACAACAGAAAGAGAAACAAAGTCAAAGAGAAAGTCTTACATCCACACAATTCTAATTCATCCTTTAATTCCTTCTGTCACAATAAAAATAACAACTAACAAAGACTTCATTTGGATTATATTAATGTACAGATGCAGACAAAAAGAATCAGTTGAACTCCTTCACCTTAAATTGGCTCTTGTTCCAACCTCAGGAATGCAGGGAAAAAAACCCATGGGCCTATTGCTCATTGACTTTTCTGAGGTACAGAAATGACTACAAACTTATTAGCCAAAAAAACATCAGACAGTTCAGATCACTTGCTTAAGTTCACTGTTTTGCTCATTAGAATCAATCGTTCACCCCTCAGCAGGAGTGATGGTTGTTCAAAAAGTGCACAAGAGCCACTGTCTGGAAGATCAGCAAGCACACACCATCCTTAATCTGTAGATATGACTGAAGAATGTCTGACGGACAAAATGGTTCTTATTCCAGAGTCTCATGCTCTTGTTGAGTGTGCGGTTAATGGTCCCTGAGGGGATTTGGTTTTGTGTGTTTGTGTGTGTGTTGTGTTGTGTTAAATGTGCACGTGCGCGCACCAGTCCACGGCATGGTGTAAGTCGCCATGTTCACGTTTCTGTCATTCGCTGTGTATCACTTCATATATCTGAATGTGGAAATTCACAATTAACATTGCAGGCCTAGAAAAGTCTAAACTAGATGTGCAGCAGACGAAGCAAACAATATTCTTGCATAAAATATAAATAATATGTTCTCAAAAAAAGAAAGAAAAAAAAACAACAAAAACTTTGAAATGTACATCACAGCATTATGCCTAAATTCACCGACTGCATATAGAACTGGACTCTGTTTAAATCATACAGAACCTCGGTGTGGGAGCAGGGTTCAGATATGTGAGGAATAAACAACTCACAGTCTTCAGGCCTACACAGAGGAGGAGTGTTCTTCGCATCGAGTGTAAAACAAGGTGCCATAACGATGCAGCTTTTTGTACCCTGGAGTGCCAACTTCTTCACCATGCTGGACGTGAGGACGCTTTGAGCTCAGCACCTTTAGACTTCAGTGGAGGGGAAAATGTAGAGAATATGAAAGGTTCGTTTCCTCTGGTTCACGCTGGCGTCGCTGGTTGACCCGTAGAGTTGCAAAGACGAGCCCAGCAATTGCGGGTTAAAACACGAGCCGTCTGTGTGCAATGACGAGAACTGTGATACGATAAATAATCCCTCGTATGATATCATACGCGCTTTCCAAACTTTTGAAATCCACACAGGTTTTCGCAGAGTTCCTTGAGTGCACTAACCAATAATTTTTATATTAACATTTAACAGGGGTGAGTGGTTTGAAGACCCCCCCTAAAAAAAGAAAACAAGGGAAAAAGAAAGACATAACATGGATTTTTTTTTTTCCCTCCCTCAATCTTATCAATTGTGATTAATGCATGGTCATGAAATTCCAGCGGAAAAAATCATATCACATTTTTTTTTTTAAAACAGTAGTTATGTTGGTAGTTTCCAGCTATACACAGAAACATGAATAGTGGACACTTCACATAAATGGATTTTTAAAAAAAAAACCCCAAAAAAAAAACATGAGTTTCAATGATACAGTGATATCTTCATTAGGAACAGGAAAGTCTTTATGCCAGTCAGGTTTGCTCTTTCCTGTTTGTCTTATTAGGTTTAAAAGAAAGGGAGACAGATAACAGGAGCCGATTTGTTTCACGGATGGTCCGTAACATGCACAACAACATCTGGATAAGCAGCACAAATGAACATAAATGAAATTGTAATCCTTGGCAAATCGTTGTGGTTTAAGAGGAATAACACACTATGGTATGTGCTGTTCAAAAAAAAAAAAAAAAATCCTAGCACATGATATTGTGTTTTATTTCCTACTTTGTTCCTTATAATGCGATGGAGCCCATATGATGGCGTGAATGCCAGGGAAAATCATCAAAACAAGTAGTTCCATTTATGATGTTAGCCCATATTTAAAAAGCACAGTATCACAGCTTGCAGATCTACAAACTAGCTATTTGTACCTGCTTTTGATCAGTGGTTGTTCTATGAAGTGAAAGGTTTTACTGGGTGAAAGTCTCCAGCTTGCTCCTGTGTTCCACCGCACCAGTGTGAATAGCTTAACTCTAGCTTGTTTAGCTTCATCCTTTTCCAAACGTGTAATGAAGCATGACTACACAGTATACAGCACCTGCATGGAAGGAGCAGTCCTACATTTAATGGAGATAGGATAATGGAGAACCTGCAGAGAATATTTTCATCAAGAAAAGTGAAACAATACATTTCTATTGTAGGTATCGAAAAACAGCAGTTTAAAAAAAGGTCCACATTTGGAGAATTGGATAGTGGTGTGTTTTTAAATATGGCTGTCAGGATCGTCTTCCCCTGAGAGACTGGGTTTAGCACAGCACAATGCGTTTCACTATGTTGCTATGTCCAGAATAGAAATTGTGTGCACCAGAGTTGTGAAAAGAAAGCGACACAAGCATGGGTCTCTCTGCTTTTATGGCACGTTCACACAATTGCAGAAAAAAAAAAAAAAGTGTGGTATTGATGTATACAGCAGGCACAAAAGTTGTGAAAACAGAACCTAGCTGCTCAACCCAAGCCAATCAGAGTCAAATTTAGAGCCATGTAGTAAAGCTAGCAGGATTGCTTTGTGCTTTCGTTTAGAACAGGAACAACTCGCTTTTCGTTACGTGTGTGAACATGACATCCGGTCTCCAGACCGCACTGTATGTTTATGTTACAATAAAATCATACAATGGCTTTAAAGGACCTGAATAAAAACCGAGCACTTTTTATATTAAAACTATAGTCTTTGAGGATGTAACCTTACCAAGTGACACTAAAGCTAGAACAGAAATCTCTCCTGAACCGTCTGAGCATCCTGCAGTACAGAGAGGGGAGGAAGAGTTTCATATGGCTGTGATCACAGTCTCAGATTCAGGCTGCAGATCAACACGAGGGGAGCAGCAGCAGTCTCAGAGGCTTGCTTTTTTTTTTTTTTTTTTTTTTTTTAAAGAAAGGGAAAGTGTTTGCAGGGGAATCGATACTTGTCCATGAGTGCGAGTCTGGTGTTTTTCTGGCTTCCTCAGCTTCACTGGCTCAGACATTCTGAAGACTGAAGAGGTGAACAAAGTCTCTGGAAATCTGCTTCGCTTCCAAAAGTGGCTCATCTCTCCTTCCTCCTTCACTAAACAGCTCCTCTCTCTGCTGTGGAGACAGCAGATGAAGACAGATTACCAAAAGAATGCTTCATAAATCAGATTAATATAAGAAAAAGCGAAACTTAGAAGAATGTAGTCTCGGTTTCAGACGCTTTTAAGGGTAGAGTCTAATATCCTCTCTGGTGACAAGCTACAGAATCTTCACAATCGCAATCTGACTGGCTGTCGACAGATCAGGGTATTAGCACTTCTATGCAGTGGTTTTTAATAGGAAAAGAAAATTTACTCCACAATCATCTATTCCTTACCTTTCCCTAGCCATGAACTCCCACATTCACGCAGTTGATTAAGATCAATCTCTTCTTCACAACAGCTCCTTAATCTCCAAAGCAAGATGAGAGGCGGTACATCTGCTACTCCTCTTCTTAAAAGTTGTCCCGACTCCATTTTTGGCGCAGTTACAGTACACAAGACTGAGTACCCAGTTGACTTATTGAGGAGATCTCGGTTGCATCCCTTGGCAATTCCAGTGACATGAAACACTACCAGTTTATTTTGAATTTCACGTCTTCTCTTCAGTGACTTGTACTCCATAACAGAGGCAACGTCTCCTTAAGTTTTTTGTTGTGTGTGTGTGTGTGTGTGTGTGTGTGTGTGTGTATGTGTCTTTTCAGTTTCAGGAAAATTATTCCAGAAATATATTCCGGTAATTAATCTGTTCATTACAGCCTTTATATTATACCATCATTTCCCCTCAAGGGAAAACAATAGAAAAGTTTTTTTAATAAAAAAAAAAAGGAAAAAAAAAAAGAAAAGTCTGTTCCTATTTGCTCTTAATGTATAAATAATAACAATAATAATAATAGAAATAATATTCACAACTCATTAAAAGGAAGATAAAAATTTCCATACATCATCTTCTGATACAATGACTTGTGCTTCCAATAAAAGGGAGAGGAAAAACAAACAAACAAACAAAACCTTGAAAAGAAGCAGCAGAATTTTTGCAGGGGTATGCGCTGTGTTAGAAAGGAACGGCAAATATTTTAAACTGTTCTCTATCTGCCCTTTGGCGTGGCCTGGCCTATGTTGGACAGGGACTCTTCCAGCTCATCCTCCTCAAAGCCGTGAAAGGTGGAAGTGTCGCTCTCAGAGCTGGCACCGAACAGCTCCTCTGCTCCAGTGAAAGGCTTCTCCTCTTTTACTTCATCCTGTGCACCTGACAAAACAGATCATAACGCTGCATTCAGTTTACAAGTTCAATGCTCAGTGTGAGCAAAGCTCATTTTTATTATTTCACTTTTATCAACACTAAGCAATTGACTTTGTGTCACAGCAGAGTGAAGACATCTTTAAAGAGCATTAACACAAGCAAACCAGCTGGAACGTTAGTCTGATTTTGATTTACCGATCGATATATATAAACGCTGAGGAAATCCTGAAGGAGGATAACAGACGAATGACAGCACAACACGATCTGATGGCACATACACTACAGGATGGTTGAATGACTATATTTTCCAAATGATGACAAAAATGTAAACAATTTGAGTTTATCTGCCAATTCCTATCCACCAGTCCCGTATCAAGTAACTGCTACCCAACTCGGAGAGGGTGAAGACTAACGTGCTGCCTTTGAGACACAGGAAGTCAGCCAGCCACATCTTTTCACACTGATGATGTAAAATGCAACGAATGATGCAAAGATGCAACTGCCATGAGGTTCAGTAGAAACTAATGTCCAGTGCTGCAGGAGACTTGAGGAAACCCACTTGGTTTCAGACCACAGCAAATATGCCCAGAGTCAAAACCACCTAACCACCTACTTTTTGTAACGTTTGTTGACTTTGTTGTTAGTCTAAAACCAGACTGTCAGATATGGAACATAAAGTACATAAAGATTCTGTTTGTTAAGCAGGTTCTTTTATGGCTTTAAGGCATCAGCTACAAAACTTAACCCGGTGAATAAATAATTTGATAACGACGCAGTGGATAAACACAAAAAAGTGCACTTACACACTCCAAACTGAACTCAGTGGGAGTTCTGAAAGATGCTTAGCTGACAGGACTGGCAGGGGTTTTAAGGTGATGAGGAAGAAGAAGAGTAAAAAGATCATAAGCTGTAGCCATATCTGAGAGAATGGTACACACATTCAAAAGCTAACGTGGATCAGAAATTTTAAGGGACTTTAGAAAGTGTTTCAGTTGCAAAGACGCGTTATATCCTGCACAGTTCTACTTAGTTACATCAGGTTTGTTTGATTTCCCTGCGGCAGAGAAGATTCTGATGCAGGAAGTTACTCAGGTGTGGCTTTCAATACAGAGAGCGAAGATCAGCTGATTAAACAGGTAAAATCAGGCATGGCTTCTGTTGGGCTGGAATGAAAACTTGCAGCCAAACCTGGGCAAAGGTTTTTTTTTTTTGTTGCTCTGATCTAATTTTTAATTTAAAATAACGTATTAAAAAATGTTGTTTATTTTCACATTAGGGCTGCTGATTTTCTCAGTTTCAAAGTTCGCTGATCAAAAAATTTAAAGGGACACTTTAAAATCTCATCAAATCTCAATGAGAAAAAAAAACATGCTAGATATCTATACTGATATGGAATGGGTAATGTGTTAGGAATGAAAGGATGCCAAAGGAAACGAAAATTATGAGCTTACAATGGCCTGAATTCAAAGACGGCCTAAAAAGTGAAGAAAATGATGTGGCATGCAAGTCCATTTTGCTTAAATTTCATTGCAGTAACTTAAAATGGTACTCAGTAATTTGTTGGCCCCCACATGCTTGTATCCATGCCTGACATCATCAGGGGATGCTCCTAATGAGACTACGAATGGTGTCCTTGGGTATCTCCTCCCAGATGTGGACCAGGGCATCACTGAACTCCTGGACAATCTGAAGTGCATCCTGTTGGTGTTGGATGGACTGAAACATTATGTCACAGAGGTGTTCTATTAGATTTCGGTCAGGCAAGAGTGGGGGCCAGTCAACGGTATCAATTCCTTCCAGGAATCTTCCAGGAACTGCCTGCATACTCTTTTTATACTCTCCTAGGCATTGTCGTGCACCAAGAGGAACCCAGGACCCCCTGCACCAGCCTAGTGTCTGACAAAGTGTCTGAGGATTTCATCCCGAAACCTAATGGCAGTAATTGTGCTGTCTTCTAGCCTGTAGAGGTCTGTGTGTCCCTTTATGGATATGCCTCCCCAGACCATCACTGGCCCACCAACAATCCGGTCATGCTGAAGGATGTTACAGGCAGCATTACGTTCTCCGTGGCTCCTCCACACCCTTTAACGTATGTCACGTGTGCTCAGGGTGAACCTGCTGAATGTTTGATCAGAGACATTTACACAATTTCTTGATGGAGGTCATTTTACAGGGGTATGGCAGTGCTTATCCTGTTCCGCTTTGCACATAGTAGCAGATACCGGTCCTGCTGATGGGTTAAGGACCTTCCACAGCCCTGTCCAGCTCTACTAAAGTAACTGCCTGTATCCTGGAATCTCCTCCATGCTCTTGAGACTGTGCTGGGAGACATAGCAAACCCTCTGGAAATAGCACATATTGATGTGTCATCCTGGAAGAGTTGGACTGCCTGTGCAACCTCTGTAGGGGGTCCAGGTATCGCCTCATGCTACAAGTAGTGACACTGTTTATCACTAGTTTTGCATTTGGCTAGTGTCAGTCAGAAAAGAAAAGGTGGCGTGTACCACATCCACAATTTACTGTACCTACTTCTAGGGGCAGTAGGGCGGAGTGGAGAAGCAAAACATACTTGAAGCAGAAATACTTCCGGAATTGAGAAGTTTTGGTACTGAAACCGAAGCTATTCAGCAGAGTACTAATACCACAACATACCTAAGCGGCTACACTTGGAGCACTTGCCGTCTTTCAGTTTGGAGTCTGAATGGACTTGACAGACTTTGCAGAAACGGTTCAGTGTATAGACTTCCTCTGGACTTTTCTGATCTGAGATTAAGAAAACACAAGATGATTTGGTCAATGCTTATTTCTCTTAATCTTCATATTTTCAGTATTCCATTTATCTAAATGGATTTACCCATGTTTGGAAAGTAAAGTAAAATACATACGTTTGCGACTGTGAGGACGGTGGTTGATGGCGGGAGACTGTGATGGCTCTTGGTCTCTGGCTTGAGGTCCTTCCTTATCAGCAATGTGGCTATGGCCATAGTGGTAGCTTAAGCCAGTACGATTCCTGTAGCGTTTCCCACAGACTGAAAAATAAGGAGACCTGAATAACTAAGAGGCACATTCACAAAATCCACACAGCATGCAAAACCTGTGAGTGACTTTTAGACAGCTGAGACAATGATTCTCCTGTGGGTGGTCCAAGTCTTGGTCTAACATACGAGGTGTTTGTAACATATGCAAACAAATGTGACTATTACTAGAATATTAACAACGGATATATAGAAAGGCACTTCCTAATCCTGTTTTTGAGTCCAAAGCAGACAAAAATCCATATACCTGAAGCTGCAGTTTTTGAGTTATGCTTTTGTTTGTATCTGTCTGAAACAGAGAGGACACAAAGCAAAAAGAGACAAAAAAAGAAAGAACAAACATGGTTACTCAGAAAGGTGGCACAGTTAACCCTCACAACCTAATCTGCCTTCCGGGGTATTCCACGGGTAAACTACCGGCTGAGCAAAACCCTGAAATAACCAAACCAAACTTGTTTTACTAAAATGTTGTAAAGCAGAACGCAGGGCTCCAGTACGCTTTGCAATCACACATTATGTGTTTTTACAATGTGATCACCATAAGTTACTTACTTTCACAGATATATGGCTTATCTTGGTCATCATGGTCCGTCCTCCGGCGTCCTGAGCCACGACCCTGCAATGAGGCAGACAAATAAACTTGTCTCTACGCACAGAAGAACCCACCTGGGCAGTACACTTGAAGTTTTGTCTAATTAATACTCCAATTAAGCACTTATATTCACTCCTGGTGGTTGTTACCATCATTCTGGATCATGATACCCGATTACACTCAGAAACTTAAGATTCTTGTCTGTGTTTGAAGCATTTCCAATTGGCATAAATGAAAATTTGCAAGCCTAAAATGTACGACACGGTGTCCAACAAGGTTCCTCTAATATTTTCCCTTCATATCTACCCCTAGACATTCCAATAAGATAATTCACTTCTACACTGATGACACACAACTACACCAATCAACCATAACATTAAAACCACTGACAAGTAAACTGAATTGCTGGAGAAATCATTATCATAATACAGCGGCACCTGCCAAAGGGTGGGATATTAGACAGCAAATGAACGCTCAGCTCTCAAAGGTGATGTGTTGGAAGCAGGAAAAATGGGTAAGTGTAAGGATCTGAACCACTTTGACCAGGGCCAGATTATGATGGTTAGATGACCGGGTCACAGCATATCTAAAACAGATAATCTTATGGGGTGTTCCTAGTATGCAATGTGTATTAACTATCAAAAGTGGCCAAAAAAAAAGCAACCAGTGAACTGGTACCCGACTCAATGATGTACATGGGGGAGAAGCCTAGCCCGTCTGCTCTAATCCCACAGAAGATCTAAATAACACAAATTACTGAAGTAGAAAACATGCTATGGGAATTAAGCAAGCCAGTGGAGGCAGTATGATGCTCTGCTCAATGTTCTGGTAGGAAACCAGGTCTTGTGTCCTAAGATTCATGTGGATGTCACTTTGACACATACCACCTACATAAACATTGTTGCAGGCCAAGTACACCTCTTCATGGCAACGTTATTCCCTAACAGCAGTGACCTCTTTCAGCAGGATAATGGTCCCTGTTACCGTAAAAAAAATATTCAGAAATGAGTTGAGGAACATGACAAAGTTCAAGGTGTTGAAACAGCCTCAAAATTCACCAGATATCAATCCAATTAAGCATTTGTGGGAAGATCTGGACAAACAAGTCAGATCCATAAAGATCTGATGCTAAAGTCTTTTCACCTGATACCACAGGACACCTTGAGCGATCTGGTGGAGCCCATGGACAATAAGGGCATCTACAAAATGCTGTAAATGCAAATGTAAACACAGATTTGTAAACCCGAGACACAAATGAATAAAACTTCCTTCCTTTAAACAAAAACTTCTACATTCTGACAAAACAGAAATATTACTGTCGGGTAACAAGTTTGTTTGTTTAAAAATAAGACTTAAAACTAAGTTTTTCAGAAGGCTTTTTTCTAAAGCTACAGTTATAAATGGTGATGTAATTCCCTTCCTCCAAAACTGCTTATCATCAAGTGTACAAGCATTTACAGTAGACATTTGTTATTAATGAAAATCCTGTAAATTTGGAAAGACGTTCATATCCTACTCAAGCCCCTGAGCAGATTTTTTTCCAATAATAATATATGGAATATTCTTTTCAGTTTAATGAGCTTATTTAAAAAAAACCCATCACTTACAGCATTTGGTCGATGCACATTTCCAGCCTATTCTCAGACTTGGGACTTATTTTGTAAAATAAATGATTAATTCACATAGATTAACAGTTACGAGCTTGCAGTGGTTCTGTAATGTGCCTGTAATTATATTATTTGAAATGTTTTTTATCTCAACGTTGGGAGTGAATTCTATCTTGTTGCAGAAAGGATTCAAGTCTTCATACATGTCCAAGTTAAACAGAGTGCTGTGTACAATGCAGCTAGATCAAGTCCCTCATTTATTCTGGATGTGGATAGAGTAGAAAATGTGCAAGGTGAAAAAGAAAAAGGAAATTTATTTAAAAACCAAACCAAAACAAAAATCTGTCTATTCGGCTACAACTTGGTACTCCGTTCCCTAGCTCTTATTCCCGCTGATGTTATCAGCGATATTATCACAACAGATCGATAGATGAGCAGCGGTGTACAGTGTATAGCGGTGTGTAGCCTTTTGACTTCATGAATAAATCAGAGGGGAGTCACTCACTCTGCCTTTTCCCCGGTGTTTCCTTTTTGGTATGTCCACTTCAAAGTCTTCATCGTCATGGTAACCATCTTCGTTGGCGTCAGCCTCCAAAACTCTCTGTAATTGAAAATGTGCAGAGGAAGAGTGTCAGAGTCAGGGAAATAAAATGGATTTATTAAGAGATTTCTTTCTTTTTATTTTATACGGATATGACTAGCTAATACATAGCACCACTGAGCAAATCACCCAACAGCTCAGTCATATGCCAAGGGGTAACCAACAATAAACAATTATACACCATGGACCAACCTAGCTACAATATATTTTTGTTCCCTTGTTTTTAACCCATGCTGCCATTGCTGATGTGGTAATTTAAGCATCTTCTTTAATAGCGATGGTGGTTGAAGTCAGCAGTGCTGCTTATAAAAAGGATGGGGGGTCGAGTGAATTTCACCATTTACACCCAAGCCGGCAGGCGATTAAATCAGCGGGATGGAGTTTGAAGAATGAGTCGAACGCAAAGAACTAAAAAGCTTCTTTCCCAGCAGAAGAGGTTGTTAGGTGCAGATCTTTACCTGAATCTCCAGCAGGTCCTCTTCTCTGGTGCTGTTCCTCTTGTCCAAGCCATCTCCTCTAAGCAAAGCCTCGAGCGTAGTGCTCGGGGTAGGCAAAGTATCTTTAGCCGTCAGGCCATTATCTGTAGAAACAGACACAACCATTAAGCGCCTGCACACACGCACACGGTCTCAGTCGACATAAAGCGATTGGTAAAATCGCTAAGCTGAACTCATCCTGTGTTCTCTATAGCAGAGCTGACAGTAGCACAGGAAAGCTGATGGACATTTTTTCGGACCAATATCTGGCTGTCTAGACACCACAAATAATACTGAACTTTTTCTTGAAAGCCAAGAAAACTATTTCTGTCAACAGCAAAGCTTTCATTTTTTCCACTAAACAGCAGTTTACATTTTTTTCTTGGCTTTCATTAACTAAAGTTCTTTCAAACATTTCTGGTGTAATTTTGAACAGATGTGAAATTGCATAACAACGAGAGACTATTGCTCATCCTTCTGAATGCATGTAGAATCACTTACAAAATCAATCACAAAAAAATGATGACAGTTAATTCTTTCCAAACATCCAGCTGTTAATCCAAGCATTTAAAAGAGACGATACTTGATTTAATGCTTTGAAGATTAAACCGGTGCAAGTCATACGGGATAACTAGTGTCAGGATGCCCTATATTTTACCTATATTTAGACCGTAGAGGTGAAGACTTGAATCCATGGAAGTGTGTAACCTCCTCTTCTTTCTCCAGCAGCGGGCAGGATATGAATACATCTGACCAGCTGCCAAACCTGAACACACAGCCATGCAAAAAAAGTCAAGAAAATCAATCACAGGCAGGCAGTAATTAAATAATTCCAGCCTACTGGCATTAAATTGCATTAAACCTTCTTAGACACCAGGCTGCCTTACAATCAAGTGTGCACCACAGATGATGCTTTCTGGTGTGGCAAAAAGACAAACGGTTAAGAAAAGAAAAAGTTTGTGAACCCTTTGTAAATGCCTGGACTGAGAGAATAGCTCATAGAATTGTGTTTGATCTTCATCCATGTCGTACGCATTCACAAACACATTCTGACTAAGCAACTGTACTTACACTGTCTCTGTGCTGAGCATAATGCTTAAAGGTGCCCTGCCACACGTATTTCATTACTTTTGTGGTTTACCATGGACTCTAACATTTTTTTGTGGAAAAAATGCCTTTGTTACCTTGTTTCAAGCCATTCTAGTGTGGTATAGAAAGCCTGCAGGAAGACTCAGCTCGATTTGTGCCAGTTCTCATGAATATTCAAATGAGCTATGCTGCTTGGCTCCGATTGGCTAACTGCTAGGATATGAGAGCATGACTATTCATTCACCCAGCGCAATAAAGTAGCCTAGGCTAGAGGAAATCTGTTTACAATCACCTTGAATTGCGGCAGAATGGCTTCTTCACAAGCCCGTTGACGTTCAGCCATCCTTGCTGTATAGGAAACTCACTGATCTACACGAATTCTGGGGGCGCGGTCTCAAGTGGGAGAGCTCATGAATAGTAATGAGCTCAATCATTACTACGTCACACTGACCAGCTTTTCCAACTGACCTGATTTCTCCCCTTATTTCTTTTAAGTGGTTAGAACTGACCGGGGAGGTAACAGTTCGTTTTCACATTCACGACACAACACAAACACATATGGACCAAACACGTATAAAAAAATCCAAGTAAAAATGGTTGTGTGTGGAAGGGCACCTTTAAGCATTCAAAGTCCAGGCTGGAAAAGTATGTTAAATAACTACTAAAAATGTTGCTGATTGGACTTACACAATGGTGAGGAAAGTTTTTTAGACTGTTCGTGCTTCATCATCTCACTGTCTGATCTCTCACTTGGCCAAACCAAAACCCGGTTCTTCTTTTTAACCCTATTATATATATTCTAGTGATTTACTGAAGTGCTTTGCTCTCTGCTTTGCTCATCTTTGACTGCTCTTAGGCTTCAGGTGACTGACTGCTTCTTTGACATTCTCCTGTAATCCTGCTATCTTTCACTTGTATTTTATCATTGCTTTACTGGGCAACACTGTGGTGCATGCAGTGTTCCTGCCTCACAGCTCCAGACTCCAATTTAATCCTTAGTTCAGGTTACAGACGGTGGAGTTTTACTTGTTCTCTCTCTGTCTGTGTAGGTTTCCTTCTAGTTCGCCGTTTTTTTTTTTCCCCAATTCACAAAACATTGTTGCAGGTGCATTGGCTACTTTGAATTAACCTGCTATGAGCCGACAACCCATCTGTGTAGACACACTATATACTAGGGTTAATTTCGTCACCTATTTTAAATTTAGTCTTAGTCTTGTGCCAAATGTCCTTGTTAGTTTTAGTCATATTTAGTTATTCACATATCTTTTTTTGTTAGTCAAGTTGTAGTCGACTAAAAGTCTCGTCATTTTAGTCTAGTATTAGTCAAAAGAAAACTCAAGGTATCTTAGTCAAGTTTTAGTCGACTAAAAGTCTTTTAATTTTAGTCTAGTTTTAGTCAAAAAACTGTAGTCTTTTTTTTAAAATAACACATTATTACTGAGATTATTACCGATAAACAGTTCAGTAAAAAAAGTTTTTTCACATATGTTTCACTCGAACTTGATTTTTTACTTTATTGATACTGCTTTTAACCGTAATGCAAAGACCAGTCATCGGGACATAAGCTGTTATGTACAATAAAAGAGCCTGTGCAGCGACAGGAAATATAATTTAACACAAAAAGCTGCCTAGACCAGGTGTGGACTTGCGCTCAGGATTTTTTTTTGAGCGGCGGGTGGACGAATTCTTTCTACGCACACACTAAACAGCGCGAAGCTGCGAACTCATTCTGAATATTTTAAAGGCGTAACAGCTGATGAAAAAGCAGAGACAATTGTAGACGAAAATGAAGAGAGATTTTATCTTAGTTTTTATTTTATACAAAACATTTTCATCTCGTCTTTTTTCGTCAACAATAATGCATGTTAATTTAGTCTTAGTCAGCGTTTTTGGACAGTGGTGCAGTCTTGTCATAGTCTCCTCTTAGTCATGAAAAAAAAAGGTTGTTGACGAACATATTTCGTCTCGTCTGACGAAATTAACACTACTATATACCCAGTGTAACGGTCTTATCCCAGGATAAGACAGTTAATAAAGAATGAATGTTTAGACCATCGACAACTGTAAGATGCTCAGAGCCTGACACAACAAAGCAGCCACAAACCAGAGTGCTTCCGCCACCATGCTTTACAGTCAGCACAGCCTCAATTTGTGTCATTGAACTGCAATTAGTTTAATTATAAAGTACAGTAGTGTGCAGAAGAGGTGAGAGATGCAAAGAAGGCAACACAATTGAATGAACTGCTTCTACAGTACAAGTGCTATTAGAAGTGCAGAAAAGGATCAAACTAAAAGTAAACTAAACCCTTGGTGTGACAAAACTTTCATAAAACAAACAAGCCACATCAGTAGTCTTGGGTATAATTCTTAATTTGTTTTAAAACTTGGTGTTTTCAGTTTTATAAGGAGATACATTGGTAGGTTTTAATGAGCTACATAGAGACACTGGCACAGTTGTCCTAGAGACTTAAAAAGTGGTCTACTGCAATATATTTTGACTTCTCCACTGATCTCAAGCATTTGTCTGTATTAGAATTCTAAAGGGTGCAAAATAATGTTTAGAAATATTAAATATCGAATAATATGATATGGACCTAAAAGAAATTACTAAAAAGAAATAGGGTGCTTAAGACTTCTGCATCACACCTTATAAATATTTGTGTTATTAGTCTGAGCAGACTGTTATTCTTCTTCTTCTTATTATTATTATTATTATTATTGTTATTATGGTGCAAATAAAAAGCAGACATTTTACATGCAGTCTCTAATGCAGTAATCCTGATTCACAAACTGTACTTAACACAGGCTATTTATTTCATTCTTCAAAATCACATGCATCATAACCAGGAGCATAATGTATAAAATCATGCAGATATAGATGTAGAGATTTCAGGAACACTAAAAAGACCATGCAAATGTTTCTAATCTTCAACTGTTCAGTTTAAACAAATCTGCACCCGTTGTTGCCTCAAATTCTTCTTCTTGACTGACAGGAGTTGAACCCAATGTAGTATTCTGCTGTTGGAACTCATCCAGCTCACGTTTTGATGCTTTATGTGTTCTGAGATGCTTTTCTGCTTAGTATAGTTGTAAAGAGTGATAGAGTTACCGTATCCTTTTCGTGGTCTTGAACCAATCTGGCATCATTTATTTTTCACCATTCTTTGTAATCACTAGAGACTCTTGTTTGTGAGGATCGCAGGATATCAGCAGCATCTGAAATGCTCCAACATTTTCCCCTCAGCTGCTGGTTGATGTGAGCATTACCTAAAGCAACTGGCTCATATCTGCACTGCAGCCACATGATTGGATGATTAGATAATTACATGAATGAGTAGGTCCTAATGAAGTGTGGGGTAGGTGTATAGATCTACAAAATGGGTAATTGGCAAAATGGGTAACTGCATATGTTCCATAGCATATCGCATTTGCAATCTTTCACTTCACTGATTCCTACCCAAGATTTTTGTGAGCTCCGTGTATGAGTCACCGTCTGGAGGACTTACTCAGTGATTCAGTAGCTGATTAAAAGGTTAAAACAAATCAGAACAATCTTGTAGAAAATGGATAGCAGTGAGTCCACATGACTATAATTGTGTTATTAGATGGTTCACTGCTTATCCAAAAGGCTTTAGCAGTTCTAAAAGAAGTGATCTTGCCTCTCGTTTCAGTGAAGAAGCGTCTTCATGACATTGTAAATAGGCGTAAGTATGTTGAGACATACAAAACAAATCAGGGATGATCATAAACCCCTTTACAGACATACAGATAGAAAACAAGTGCATTCTTAAGACACAAAACCGAACATGGAAGGCCAAGGACAGGACCATTTTTTCCCCCTCTCATCCTATTAAATCTCACCTGGTCCACGATGATGCCGCTCCATCCAGATGTAGCAGTTGTTTTGTGCGACGCCGGTTTGAGAGTCGAGGAAGGGAAGGCGGACGCTGCGCTCGGCACACAGGCGAGCATTATAGCTGCGGCAGTGCTCGATGGCTTCTCTGTAAAACTGGTCACCCAACCTAAAGGAACACAAACCATCAAGCTTTTAGTATTGCTGCGTTTTATATGCATGCAGTTATACCAATGCTGAATTACACCTCTGCCACTGAGTACTGGCTTCAAGAACAACCTGCAATACCAAATCCAGTCCCAAAAAAAAAAGACTGACGCCACCTGTTATGTTAATTGAATTTAATGCAAACAGTTTGCAGCAGTACCAATTGGCCTTTAAGCTAGTGAAATGAGATACTACAGTAGTTTGCAATGCAAAATGCTGCAAGAACAAGTACAACCCCCCAGTGTAGCATGAAGGCCACAATAAAACAATTAGCACAACTATAATTCAAAAAGGAAAATATATTATAGTGAGAAAGGTGGTGATAAAGACAGTCGTGTTTAACGCTGAACTTACTCTATGCTTGTTGAGCTAATGGGTTCAACAGGAAAAGTCATTACTGGAAATGAATGGCAAACTCTGAATTAATAATCTCTTTCAAGGAGGATAATAGAGGTCAGGGTCAGTGTGTCCCAGTTTAGCTGAAAGAAAAAATGAGAGATAGAGATAGAGAGAGAATCTCCAAGTAGAATTACTGTTAAAGATCTATCTAAAAATCAACACCAATACCAGTTTAATACCAGGATGTACTGCAAAGGATATCCAACATTCATCACACCACACTATGGATTGGTAATCAGTCTTAGTGTATGTGTATACAGAACTGTGCGCTGGTTTTAGGCAAGCGTGAAAAAATTCTGTAAAGTAAGAATGCTTTTAAATAATACTGAAAAAATAGTTTTTTTTAAATCAATTAACAAAATGTAAAGTGACTTGCAAATCAAATCGATATTTGGTGTGCAAAACAGCACCAATACTTCTAGGTACACTTGCACGCAGCTTTTGAAGGAACTCAGCATGTAGGTTGTTCCAAACATCTTGAAGACCTAACCACAGATGTTCTGTGGACGTGTTCTGGACGTGTTCTGTGGCTTCTTCAAGTCCTTCTCTCTCTTCATGTAATCCCAGTGAGACTCTGATTTTGTGTTCAGGGCTCTGTAAAGGCCAAACCATCTCTTCCAGGACTCCTTGTTCTTCTCCAATTTGAAGAAAGCGCTTATGACATTTGCAGCATTGTGGAAATCATTAATCCTGACCAAATCTCCAGGCCCATTTGCAGAAATCCATCCCCAAATGTGCAAGGAACCTCCATGCTTCACTGTTGTGCGCAGACACTCATTATTGTTCTGTGCTCCATCCCTTTGACAAACTACCCGCCTACTGCGACACTAAATCGTTCACATTTTAACTCAGTCCGCCATTTTCCTATATTTAAGCCCAGTTCCTATATTTTCATACATTGTTAAATCGCTTAGCCTAGTTTCCACATTGGAGGTGTGGCTTTTTTTCCCACAATTCTGCCTTGATGTCCACTTCTGGCCAGACTTCTCCAGTCAGTAGATGGATATAACTGGGTCCCACTGGTCCCTAATGTCACAGGGAAGTAAGCATGATGTGTCTTTCATTCCTTGGCTAACAACTCAGTCTACAGTCCTCAACATTTCCCGTTTCTTTGTCCTTCTTCAAAATACCTAGTTTAACTAGCGTGTGTCTTGTTGCTGTGCTCAGTCTTACATGACCTGCATGGGGCATGACCTGTGCCATGAAACGCACTACAACAATCTCACCTTAGTAGCAGAGTTTGCTTGTTCATCACCCAGTTTTAAGCCTCCTACACAGCGGTTTGCTTTTTCAGACAATGACTTTGTTTCAACCTACGTATAAAATTGAAGATCATTAGCACCTGCTTAGAATAATTGCTTAAATCATACACCAGACTCTGATTCTACAAAATCCCTGTACAATGTGTGCTAGATACTGGTTTGTACACCAGACAAAAAAATTACTACCCAGTTCCCATAAACCTCTTTTCATTTGTGAGTGAGAAATCGTGCTAAGGTGAGCCACCAAAACACATCTGAGGTTTCTCATCAAATACCAACGAGAGTTTGGTTAAAAAGAGGATGCCAGTATCAAATCATTACGGGGGTATTAACGGATATCCTACTGATGTGTAGCTGCAAACAGTCAGCATGTTCGCAAAACCATTTAATAAATCAATAGTTCAAAAGAAATTCTTGCTTTGGTTGCATCAACAAGAACAAATATACACCAAGTCACTGACTAAGTGATTGTTTCAGGCAACTGAGTCTGTTTTACAAAAAAAAAAAAAAAATTATTCATGCTCTTGAAAGGAGACCGGGAGTCCAAGAGGGTATAATACACCCTGTGTGTGGGAAGAAGTGCCAGTGCAAGACTAGCCAATCAGAAAGGTCTGGGAGCTCATGTTGATGTCGACTATATGCATGATTGGCTGAAAGGCTGCATGAGCAACAGACTGCAAAAAAGAAAGGAAGCCATCGTCTAACAGGAAGCTTGTGTGAGCCCTAAGCATACCATCACAGATACAACTAGGTGCCCACTGGTAATGACCAGTTCGTGTTGCAAGCTTGTCACAGATGGGAAGAATATAAATTTAATTTAAGGTTATAACAAGACACTAAAAACAAACAAAGCAGAAAGTAAAGATATACTCTTGCTATGCTGATGTTCACTTCTTGTGCCCATACATACATGAGATAGAAGCGAGTCCATATGTGAACATAAAGTAGTGTTTAAATCATAATTCTAATGTAAATCTAATTCTGAGGTGTGTGGGTGTCCTGAAATGGGGTTTCCCCTGCCTTGTGCCCTGAGTCCCCTGGCACCCCATGACCCTATGTGGAATAAGCGTAATGTTAGTGTGCCATTACTGAAGGAATCTTTGGGGTGGGGGTTTAGCCGAAGCCTTGTAAGATTCCCAGATTCTTATGGGCAGACGAACGTAAGGTGTGACGCGTACACATTACATCATTACAGTGCGAAGCACCAGAAACTGGTTAAACGTCGGCTGCAAGCACTAGCATCAGCAGTTAAACCATTTTTCCCCCAGCAGCTTGGTTATAGAATACAAACTATAGGCTCTGAAATAAACTGAAAGGAAAAGCATTTAAAGATACAAGCCAATTTTCGTTCAGACCCTTAACTCGTGTCACTCGACACTCAAATTACAATAGTTGGGATCTAACGACAAACGTCGTCAAAAGCCTAGTTAGTTGCTCGACCCCAATAGCATTTCTACTTGCTAGGCCAACAATCCTCACCAAACAAAGTTTACTGTAAAAAAAAAAAAAAAAAGTTTTTCAAATGCTGCCAACAATAACATCAAGAAAAGATTAGTACTGTAACAAAATCAAAAGAATTTTCATTTCGGGGAAAAAAAATAAATAAAAGACTGGAAAAAAAGGCAGGGCACCGATCAGGGAGTCTGCCTTTTTACTGACTGTCTCAATCACAAAGCCGACCGAGACGCACCCTGTATGAGCTTAAAAAGCTACAGGCTTACAGGGATGAACGTAAGAGGTAACAAAACAAATAAGCACAGTAATGTGTGGCAGGAATACAGGCATCACAGACAATTACACTCAATTCAATTTAATTGTATGGCGCTAACAACTGACAGTCTCAAAGCAGCTTTACAGAAGCTTAAAGTTTAAAATTAAGTTACTATTTATCTCAAACATTTATCCCTAATGGGGAGGCACGGTGGCTTAGTGGTTAGCACGTTCGCCTCACACCTACAGGGTCGGGGTTCGATTCCCGCCTCCACCTTGTGTGTGTGGAGTTTGCATGTTCTCCCCGTGCCTCGGGGGTTTCCTCCGGGTACTCCAGTTTCCTCCCCCGGTCCAAAGACATGCATGGTAGGTTGATTGGCATCTCTGGAAAATTGTCCGTAGTGTGTGATTGCGTGAGTGAATGAGTGTGTGTGTGTGCCCTGCGATGGGTTGGCACTCCGTCCAGGGTGTATCCTGCCTTGATGCCCGATGACGCCTGAGATAGGCACAGGCTCTCCATGAGGTAGTTCGCGAGGTAGTTCGGATAAGCGGTAGAAGATGAATTTATCCCTAATGAGCAAAGCCTGCGGTGAGTGTGGCAAGGAAAAACTCCCTGAGATGAGGGAGGACAGTCTGGCTGACCAGATGACTTCTCCTGGTTCTCAGGGGTCACGTACTCAAAGAACACACTTTATTACCTCATGGTGGTTCACCTGTTATAGTCCAACCAAGAAAAAGACGCATGATTTGTGTAGAAACCTGATATTTAAACCCAACAGCTCATGTACTGTACATGTCACCGAGCACGGCGGTTCTGGTTTTATTTGAAATAAAAAGCCTAAAGATGTAAAATACACTATACAGGTGTATAAAAGACTTGGTGTCACTCTGGGAATAGCCACTGTGTCTAATAGATATTTGCCATAAATCTTAGAAGTCTTTCATTCATATATAGCTTCACAACATAACTCACTCTCATGTCTACACTGATTTCTTTTAGCTTAATCAAATCTTTACTGTTTTTCGATGCACCGCGTTGCCTTTTGTCAAGTTTCAGTTTCCTGAACTCTGTGCAGCTACTGAGAACAAATCATATTTACAAACCCTTCTCGTTTAAATCTAAGTTTACACAGCCTGCTTTGCACATCACATCACATGATCAACAGGTCTTTTTACAGTCGTATCATCAGTAGTGATTATTCAGGATCGTAGCTAATCAGGGTCAAAGTCTAATCAACCGTGTTTCAGGATACCGAGCTCGTCCGATATTTATTGAAGATCTCCCTCACTTTTAATTGAAGTGTTGGAGCTTTCCTGATATCCTGCTTATTTACTTATACGATAATACACGATGATGGCTCCCAGAATCGCATACTTAACAATAGTGTACGTATTGGAGTTCATACTGAAATATCCAACAACAAAGACGACAAAAAGTTCACTTCATGAACCCGGACGAATCGCTTGTGTCATCAAGTGTGGCATGTTGGACACTTTTACGCCTTTACTTACGTAGAGGAAGAAAGGCGGGGCTACAAGACACTGATGCTGGATGAGGAAAGAAATATTCAAGAAGGCTGACGACACACCGGTGGGCAAAACCTCATTCTATTAAAGCTAGCGGCATTTCATTGTGCGCATTTGATGTCATTTGCCATCGACTGGGACACGGCTTATACTTCTGGTAATAAACAGTTAGTGCTCCGTTTGAGACGATGTTCCACTCGATGGTAGAGGACACAGTGCAGGGTGTAAGATCATAGGGTGTAAGATCATAGGGTGTAGTTCATCATTTGGGATGAAGCTCTAAGTGCACACAGTCATACTAATGTTCCATGATGCCCCAGACTTCATAATATAACAAATAATTACAAATTTTTGTATAATTTTACAATTAGCCAAAAAAAAAAAAGAAGAATAAATTTGTGTGATCATAAATGAACACAAAATCAATCAAAATTGTTCTAACCTAAGGATCTTGTACATTTTCAACATTACTACAGATTTTCTCTAGATGTATCGTGTGATGTCACATCAGCCAAAACCCTCTTTTATTCAGGTGTGTGGATCATGAGCACAACTCGCATGTTGGATCAGTCACAGCAAGTTCAAACATTTTTCTGCAACAATCACAAAAACACAATGAAATCCTGGAGGAACTGATACTTTTATTGCCAGTCTCTCTTAAATAAACACAACTCCTCTTGTGTTTTAGAGCAGCTGATCCTTTCTAACACGTTTAAACAGAAAACCTGTGAATCACAAACACACCAGTAATCTTTCCTCACAATGGCATCTGAAATAGTTTGTAGATTAGCTGCCAGTTAGCAGGGTTTTACATGCTGAGCTCTGAGAAGTGCACGATGACAGGCAGCTTACAGCAGCAGGAACGAGTGCAGTGACTGAATGGGATGTTTAGAGGGAGTGAGTTCATTTTAACCATTTACTGAGTCAGTATACTTTATACTGACACTCTGTATACTGACACTCTGTATACTGACACACTGTATACTGACACTCTGTATACTGACACTCTGTATACTGACACTCTGTATACTGACACTCTGTATACTGACACACTGTATACTGACACTCTGTATACTGACACTCTGTATACTGACACTCTGTATACTGACACTCTGTATACTGACACTCTGTATACTGACGCACTGTATACTGACACTCTGTATACTGACACACTGTATACTGACACTCTGTATACTGACACACTGTATACTGACACACTGTATACTGACACTCTGTATACTGACACTCTGTATACTGACGCACTGTATACTGACACTCTGTATACTGACACACTGTATACTGACACTCTGTATACTGACACACTATACTGACACACTGTATACTGACACTCTGTATACTGACACTCTGTATACTGACACTCTGTATACTGACACACTGTATACTGACACTCTGTATACTGACACTCTGTATACTGACACACTGTATACTGACACTCTGTATACTGACACTCTGTATACTGACACACTGTATACTGACACTCTGTATACTGACACTCTGTATACTGACACACTGTATACTGACACTCTGTATACTGACACACTGTATACTGACACTCTGTATACTGACACACTGTATACTGACAATGTGGATCTCATAAATCACGTACACAAATCAATCTCTCGCACCCGCTCGCTCGTTCTCACGCGCACACACCCCCCTCACTCGCTTTCTCGCGTGCACACACCCCCCTCACTCGCTTTCTCACGCGCACACCCCCCCTCACTCGCTCTCTCGCGCGCACACCCCCCCTCACTCGCTCTCTCTCGCGCACACCCCCCCTCACTCGCTCTCTCGCGCGCACACCCCCCCTCACTCGCTCTCTCTCTCGCGCGCGCACCCCCCGCTCTCTCTCTCTCGCGCGCGCGCGCACCCCCCTCACTCGCTCTCTCTCTCTCTCTCGCGCACCACCCTCACTCGCTCACACGCACACCCCCCTCACTCGCTTTCTCGCGTGCACACACCCCCCTCACTCACTCACACTCTCGCGCACACCACCCCTCACTCGCTCGCGCACACACCCCCCCTCACTCACTCACACTCTCGCGCACACCACCCCTCACTCGCTCGCATCCCCCTCACTCGCTCTCTCTCTCGCGAGCATCACCCTCACTCGCTCTCTCGCGTGCACACCCCCCCATCACTCGCGCACGCTCTCTCTCTCTCGCACGTCCCCCCCTCACGCGCGCACGCCAAACACTCACTCTCTCGCACGCACCCCCCTCACTCGCTCTCGGACACCCCCCTCACTCGCTCTCGGACACCCCCCCCCACTCGCTCTCGGACACCCCCCCCACTCGCTCTCGCGCGGACACACCCCCCACTCGCACTCTCGCGCGCACACCCACCCCCACACTCGCTCACTCTCTCGCGCACACCCCCACACACGCTCACACTCTCGTGCGCACACCACCCATCACTCGCTCACACTCTCGCGCGCACACCACCCCTCACTCGCTCACACTCTCGCGCGCACACCACCCCTCACTCGCTCACTCTCGCGCGCACACCCGCCTCACTCGCTCACTCTCGCGTGCACACCCATCCTCACTCGCTCACACTCTCGCGCGCACACCCCCTCACTCGCTCACACTCTCGCGCGCACACCCCCTCACTCGCTCACACTCTCGCGCACACACCCCCCTCACTCGCTCACACACTTGTGCGCACACCCCTCGCTCCCTCGCGCGCACACCCCCCTCGCTCGCTCGCACTCTCGCGCACACACCCCCTCACTCGCTCACACTCTCGCGCACACACCCCCTCACTCGCTCACACACTTGTGCGCACACCCCTTGCTCCCTCGCGCGCACACCCCCCTCGCTCGCTCGCGCACACCCCCTAACTCGCTCGCGTGCGCACACCCCCCTCACTCGCTCGCGCACACCCCCCCCACTCGCGCGCGCACACCCCCCTCACTCGCTCCCACCCACGCGCGCCCCCCCCCCCTCACTCGCTCACACACTCGCGCGCACACCACCCCTCACTCACTCACTCTCGCGTGCACACCACCCCTCACTCGCTCACTCTCGCGCGCACACCCCCCTCACTCGCTCACACACTTGTGCGCACACCACTCGCTCCCTCGCGCGCACAGCCCCCTCGCTCGCTCGCACTCTCGCGCACAAACCCCCTCATTCGCTCACACTCTCGCGCACACACCCCCCTCACTCGCTCACACTCTCGCGCACACACCCCCCTCACTCGCTCACACACTTGTGCGCACCCCCCTCGCTCGCTCGCGCACACCCCCCTCACTCGCTCGCGTGCGCACACCCCCTCACTCGCTCGCGCACACCCCCCTCACTCGCTCACACTCTCGCGCGCATCCCCCTCACTCGCGCTCTCTCTCTCGCGCGCACCCCCCTCACTTGCTCTCTCTCTCTCTCGCGCATCCCCCTCACTCGCTCTCTCTCTCTCGCATCCCCCTCACTCGCTCTCTCTCTCTCTCGCGCGGACACACCCCCCACTCGCACTCTCGCGCGCCCACACACCCGCCTCACTCGCTCACTCTCGCGTGCACACCCATCCTCACTCGCTCACACTCTCGTGCGCACACCACCCATCACTCGCTCACACTCTCGCGCGCACACCACCCCTCACTCGCTCACACTCTCGCGCGCACACCACCCCTCACTCGCTCACTCTCGCGCGCACACCCGCCTCACTCGCTCACTCTCGCGTGCACACCCATCCTCACTCGCTCACACTCTCGCGCGCACACCCCCTCACTCGCTCACACTCTCGCGCGCACACCCCCTCACTCGCTCACACTCTCGCGCACACACCCCCCTCACTCGCTCACACACTTGTGCGCACACCCCTCGCTCCCTCGCGCGCACACCCCCCTCGCTCGCTCGCACTCTCGCGCACACACCCCCTCACTCGCTCACACTCTCGCGCACACACCCCCTCACTCGCTCACACACTTGTGCGCACACCCCTTGCTCCCTCGCGCGCACACCCCCCTCGCTCGCTCGCGCACACCCCCTAACTCGCTCGCGTGCGCACACCCCCCTCACTCGCTCGCGCACACCCCCACACTCGCGCGCGCACACCCCCCTCACTCGCTCACACTCTCGCGCGCACACCACCCCTCACTCGCTCACACACTCGCGCGCACACCACCCCTCACTCACTCACTCTCGCGTGCACACCACCCCTCACTCGCTCACTCTCGCGCGCACCCCCCCTCACTCGCTCACACACTTGTGCGCACACCACTCGCTCCCTCGCGCGCACAGCCCCCTCGCTCGCTCGCACTCTCGCGCACAAACCCCCTCATTCGCTCACACTCTCGCGCACACACCCCCCTCACTCGCTCACACTCTCGCGCACACACCCCCCTCACTCGCTCACACACTTGTGCGCACCCCCCTCGCTCGCTCGCGCACACCCCCCTCACTCGCTCGCGTGCGCACACCCCCTCACTCGCTCGCGCACACCCCCCTCACTCGCTCACACTCTCGCGCGCATCCCCCTCACTCGCGCTCTCTCTCTCGCGCGCACCCCCCTCACTTGCTCTCTCTCTCTCTCGCGCATCCCCCTCACTCGCTCTCTCTCTCTCGCATCCCCCTCACTCGCTCTCTCTCTCTCTCGCGCGGACACACCCCCCACTCGCACTCTCGCGCGCACACACACCCCCTCACTCGCTCACTCTCTCGCGCACACCCCCTCACTCGCTCACACTCTCGTGCGCACACCACCCATCACTCGCTCACACTCTCGCGCGCACACCACCCCTCACTCGCTCACACTCTCGCGCGCACACCACCCCTCACTCGCTCACTCTCGCGCGCACACCCGCCTCACTCGCTCACTCTCGCGTGCACACCCATCCTCACTCGCTCACACTCTCGCGCGCACACCCCCTCACTCGCTCACACTCTCGCGCGCACACCCCCTCACTCGCTCACACTCTCGCGCACACACCCCCCTCACTCGCTCACACACTTGTGCGCACACCCCTCGCTCCCTCGCGCGCACACCCCCCTCGCTCGCTCGCACTCTCGCGCACACACCCCCTCACTCGCTCACACTCTCGCGCACACACCCCCTCACTCGCTCACACACTTGTGCGCACACCCCTTGCTCCCTCGCGCGCACACCCCCCTCGCTCGCTCGCGCACACCCCCGAACTCGCTCGCGTGCGCACACCCCCCTCACTCGCTCGCGCACACCCCCCTCACTCGCTCGCGCACACCCCCCTCACTCGCTCACACTCTCGCGCGCACACCACCCCTCACTCGCTCACACACTCGCGCGCACACCACCCCTCACTCACTCACTCTCGCGTGCACACCACCCCTCACTCGCTCACTCTCGCGCGCACACCCCCCTCACTCGCTCACACACTTGTGCGCACACCACTCGCTCCCTCGCGCGCACAGCCCCCTCGCTCGCTCGCACTCTCGCGCACAAACCCCCTCATTCGCTCACACTCTCGCGCACACACCCCCCTCACTCGCTCACACTCTCGCGCACACACCCCCCTCACTCGCTCACACACTTGTGCGCACCCCCCTCGCTCGCTCGCGCACACCCCCCTCACTCGCTCGCGTGCGCACACCCCCTCACTCGCTCGCGCACACCCCCCTCACTCGCTCACACTCTCGCGCGCATCCCCCTCACTCGCGCTCTCTCTCTCGCGCGCACCCCCCTCACTTGCTCTCTCTCTCTCTCGCGCATCCCCCTCACTCGCTCTCTCTCTCTCGCATCCCCCTCACTCGCTCTCTCTCTCTCTCTCTCGCGCATCCCTCTCACTCGCGCTCTCTCTCACACCCCCCCTCACTCGCACGCGCACCCCCTCGCTCTCTCTCACGCGTGAGCGCGCACCCCCCTCACTCGCGCTCACTCTCTCACGCGCGCGCGCACCCCCCTCACTCACGCTCGCTCTCTCTCTCACGCGCGCACCCCCCTCACTCGCGCTCTCTCTCTCTCGCGCACCCACCTCACTCGCTCGCGAGCGCACACCCCCCCTCACTCGCTCACTCTCTCGCGCACACCCCCTCACTCGCTCACACTCTCGCGCGCACACCACCCCTCACTCGCTCACACTCTCGCGCGCACACCACCCCTCACTCGCTCACACTCTCGCGCGCACACCACCCCTCACTCGCTCACTCTCGCGCGCACACCCGCCTCACTCGCTCACTCTCGCGCGCACACCCGCCTCACTCGCTCACACTCTCGCGCGCACACCCCCTCACTCGCTCACACTCTCGCGCACACCCCCCCCTCACTCGCTCACACACTTGTGCGCACACCCCTCGCTCCCTCGCGCGCACACCCCCCTCGCTCGCTCGCACTCTCGCGCACACACCCCCTCACTCGCTCACACTCTCGCGCACACACCCCCCTCACTCGCTCACACACTTGTGCGCACACCCCTTGCTCCCTCGCACGCACACCCCCCTCGCTCGCTCGCGCACACCCCCTACTCGCTCGCGTGCGCACACCCCCCTCACTCGCTCACACTCTCGCGCACACACCACCCCTCACTCGCTCACACTCTCGCGCTCACACCACCCCTCACTCACTCACTCTCGCGCGCACACCACCCCTCACTCGCTCACTCTCGCGCGCACACCCCCCTCACTCGCTCACACACTTGTGCGCACACCACTCGCTCGCTCGCGCACACCCCCCTCACTCGCTCACACTCTCGCGCGCATCCCCCTCACTCGCTCTCTCTCTCGCGCGCACCCCCCTCACTTGCTCTCTCTCTCTCTCGCGCATCCCCCTCACTCGCTCTCTCTCTCTCGCATCCCCCTCACTCGCTCTCTCTCTCTCTCGCGCATCCCTCTCACTCGCGCTCTCTCTCTCACACTCCCCCTCACTCGCACGCGCACCCCCTCGCTCTCTCACGCGTGCGCGCGCACCCCCCTCACTCGCGCTCTCTCTCTCACGCGCGTGCACCCCCATCACTCACGCTCACTCTCTCTCACGCGCGCACCCCCCTCACTCGCGCTCTCTCTCTCTCTCTCTCACGCGTGCACCCCCCTCACTCGCGCTCTCTCTCTCTCTCACGTGCGCACACCCCCTCACTCGCGCTCTCTCTCTCTCGCGCACCCACCTCACTCGCTCGCGCGCACACCCCCCTCAATCGCTCGCGCACACACCCACCTCACTCGCTCGCGCACACACCCACCTCACTCGCTCGCGCACACACCCACCTCACTCGCTCGCGCACACACCCCCCTCACTCGCTCACACTCTCGCGCACACCCCCCTCACTCGCTCACACTCTCGCGCACACCCCCCTCACTCGCTCACACTCTCGCGCACACCCCCCTAACTCGCTGACACTCTCGCGCACTCCCCCCTCACTCGCTCACTCTCTCGCGCACACCCCCCTCACTCACACTCTCGCGCACACCCCCCTCACTCACACTCTCGCGCACACCACCCCTCACTCACACTCTCGCGCACACCACCCCTCACTCGCATCCCCCTCACTCGCGCTCTCTTGCGCACATCCCCCTCACTCACTCTCACCCCCCCTCACTCGCGCACGCTCTCTCTCTCTCTCTCTCGCACGTACCCCCCCCCACGTGCCAACCACTCGCTCTCTCTCACGCGCACCCCCCTCACTCGCTCTCGCGCACCCCCCCTCATTCGCTCTCGCGCAGACACCCCCCCACACTCGCACTCTCGCGCACACACCCCCCGTCACTCGCTCACACCCCCCCCACTCACTCGCGCACTCCCGCACTCGCTCACGAGCTCACACACCCCCTCACTCGCTCACTCTCTCGCGAGCACACACCCCCCTCACACACTCGCGCCCACACCGCCTCACTCGCTCACACTCGCGCCCACACCGCCTCACTCGCTCACACTCGCGCGCACACCGCCTCACTCGCTCACACACTCGCGCGCACACCCCCTCACTCGCTCACACACTCGCGTGCACACCCCCCCTCACTCGCTCACACTCTCGCACGCACACCCACGCTCAATTGCGCGCACACCCCCTCTCACAACCCCCTCACTCGCTCACACTCTCGCGCGCACAAACCCGCTCACTCGCTCACACACTCGCGTGCACACCCCCCCCTCACTCGCTCACACTCTCGCGCGCACACCCCCCTCTCACTCTCATTCGCGTGCACTCCCCCCTCCGCTTAGCTCTGTCTTTGTTTTATGTAGCACCATGATCCTGGAAAACGTTGTCTCATTTCACTGTGTGCTGCAACAGCTATATGTGGTTGAAATGACAATGAAAGCTTCTGGACTTGACACACTCACAAACACACACACTCACTCTCACTCACACACACTCTCACTCACACACACTCTCACTCACACACAGCTTGTTTCCAACCAGAGAAACCACACAAAAAACTACTTTCCTATAACGTTCACTGAGGACCGATACTGAATGAGGTTTTTTTCTAGAAAAAAAGAGGGTTAGCATTCAGCCTGATCTGGAATTGAAGTCACTGACCACAGAACAAAGTCAGAGTCTAATCAGATCAGAAACTGACACATTCTACCTGGACGCTGGCATCTTTCCCACCAGTGAATTGAGCCTGGGCTGTGAGCCTCTGGCTGTCTCTTGAGACCATGCAGGTGCACTTTAGGGTTTGAACAGGAAGCTGCTTTATATGCAGCACTGCAAGCTCACAGTTTCACATTAAATGGCTCACAGTTTAACACTAAATCTACTAAAAATCAATCAATCCTGAACCATATCTGAAAAGTAATTGGCCTTATGCCTTGAGGACAGAGCAGGACTTCCAGCGTGGTGCAGTGTGTGGTGAAATGTACAGTAGCTAGTGCTGCACACAGTAATTGTGCTATGACTCAGCATGTTAGGGTGTTGAGGCAAACTCGCTGCTTTCTAACTGACGATGCTGGCTGCAACTTCTACATGTAGGATCGAGAAGACACGCATAATAGGTTCTAATGAATGCCGTGCAAACGTGTGCTGGTGACACTCACTGATAAGCAGGTGTAGGATTAGTTGCACTTGAACAGACATATTCCCAGGCTTCACAGGGCGCTTCATCAAGCCTGTATAGTGGAGCTACAGAAAGCGATAGAGAAAGCTGTTTGAAGTGCTCAGCAGTTGAGGCTGGAAAGTTAACCAGAATGCACAGCTCAGAATAGTACAGGCCACCTACTGAGGCTCTCTCAGCGCTTTCTGGTGTGAAGAGAAAGAACGGTTAGGCTACAGGCCTAGAAAGTGAGACGTGGTTCTGTGTGGCCTTTCAGCTTTTTCACACCTTGGGCTATGTCTCAACGGCACAGGTTTACAGCCACGGCCAGTTGTTGTTAATTAACTGTAACATAACAGAAAATACTAATTTTCCTCTCAAACATGCCTTGATTGAGTTAGGGTTTAACTATAAAAATATAATTACAAATAAATAGCCCAGACTAATCTGATCCATCATTTAATCTTTAGTTAAGGGTGCATTAGGCAAGATCAGGTTTCTAACAGTTAGCTAGGTTGAGCGATTCCCTCCTTTGTTCCTGAAGCTCTACCCCTGGATCTTCTCCAGCTCAAGGGTCTAAAATGATTGACAGGAGGTGCATCCAAACAAACATTCTAGACCAGAAGTAAATTCTCCAGACAGGTTTAAAGACCAAGTCTTAAATTTTGCTTTTTTTTAATTGCTGCGGGAAAGTCAGTAACAGCATTTACAATACAGCATGTGTAAGACGTCGGTGTGTCCAGGGTACAGGGAGGAACATGCAACTCATCACTACCAGTATGTAACTAGAGCTCTGGTACGTGACGGACAAAGTGTTCTGCTTACAAACTCATGAAGTCTTTACCAGCTTTTACAGAACGAAGGTCTCAGCAAAGCAAAGCTCTGCTCATTAAAAGAGGTTAACAAGCTTCCTGAGAGTAAAAGGGATGAACTGCTATGCTAACTCCTCTCCACTGCTTCTCTCTTTTCTATCCATTCCGAGGCATCACGAAAGCTCTGATTGTCTTCCGTGATCTGAGGCCGACCCTATGAGGATCCCGAGGCATCTAGAGTTCTACCAGCTCCCGTTGGACACTGCTGGGCAGTGGTGGCTCAACTGGTTAAGGCTCTGAGTTGTTGATCGGAGGATTGGGGTTCAAGTCCCAGCACAGCCAAGCTGCCACTGCTGGGCCCTTGAGCAAGGCCCTCAACCCTCCCTGCTCCAGGGGCACTGTATCATAGCTGCCCCTGCACACTGGCCCCAACCTCCTCAGTTGGGGTATGTGAAGAAAAGAATTGTGCTGTGCTGTAATGTATATGTGGCGATAAATAAAGGCTTCTATGCCCGTTCTATGTTCTATATTAAGAGGAGATGCCAACTCCATGTGGACTTTGAGGACCACAACCTCATCAATAAAACATTTATCTGACTGTATATTTATATTCACACCCTCCAGTGTCACCCAAATGAGGATGAGGTTCCTCTTTTGCCCCTTTTCCACCGAGGCAGTTTGGGTGCTGGTTCGGAGCCAGAGCCTAATTTAGAACCAGTTCTTTCTGTTTCGACAGCCAAAGCACCGGCTCTGAACCAGGAAAAGTGGTTCTTAAGTAGCACCAAAACATTGCTGGTCTAGACTTAAGAACCGCTTGTGCCAGGGGCTGTGGGCGGGGATACTGTTAGCGCATTTGATAATGTGCCTTAAGTATACTAATGTTTAATACACTTTGACTTTACCGCGATATGATACATTATCAGCACACGATAGTAGGTAGCTACATGCTAAGGCTAACTTTTTCTGTGTTAATGATAAAATAATGTTATGTACTTTCTCAATTACAACCTCCGTTTATACAAATTACATGGAGCTGCACGTACACGTTTTATTCGCCGCGTTTGGATGTTAATGTAGGTTCACAAAGCCATGAGCATTAACAGTAAAGCAACAGTCGCCATTGTAGATGTGTTTGTGTTTGCCGCTGCTGCGCTAACGTTGCTGTGTAACGTGACACGTATACAGTGACGTCAGACTCGGCTCTGTGATGCTCTCGAGCCGATGGAAAGGCAAACCGGTTCTTAAAAGGTTCGCCAGTGGAACCAATTTTGAACCAGCACCAGTGCTAGCTCTGAACCAACACCCGGTTCTTTTTGGTGGAAAAGGGGCATTTGAGTCTGGTTCCTCTCAAGGTTCCTTCCTTTATCATTAAAGGGGGTTTTTCCTCCCCAC
This sequence comes from Tachysurus vachellii, assembly GCF_030014155.1. NCBI lineage: Eukaryota > Metazoa > Chordata > Actinopteri > Siluriformes > Bagridae > Tachysurus > Tachysurus vachellii. The sequence continues at coordinate 19,489,430 of NC_083469.1, forward strand.
AGTCACCTCATATTTGCTCATTGGGGATAAATACAAACACATTTAAATATATCTAATATTAATCTTGAGTTTTTGTATTATATTAATCTTTATATTATTATTTATATGAACCTTTTGTTTATGTTCTGTAAAGCTGCTTTTAGACAATGTCAATTGTTAAAAGTGCTATACGAATACATTTGAAATGAAATTGAACTTAGAGCTTACAGAGAACTCAGTGATTTAATAACGATCTCTATAAATCACTACACACTGTTGTGAGATACAGAGACTTTAATGACAGCTACACAATATGGAAGTGCTCGAGTTAACGTTAGTATTTTCTACCGTGTTGTTTTTCCGGATAATGTCCCTTACTTTTGGTGAAGAGAGCTTTATAGCTTTATGCTTTAAATGCAACAGTTTGTTTACTGTGTGTTTGGCACAGATCTGGTTACGTCAACAAATATCTTCTATCTCTGTATGACATGTTCGTCATATCAGCCACTCCTATAATAAGCTTCTACCTCTGCGGTGAAGAAAAGAATAACAAAGACAAAACTTCATGCAAATCATTTTGTTCCCGTGCAAAGTCTTTTTGCACCTTTCCCCACTCGCATGGGCTCCACTTTTAGGAAGATGAGGCGTCAAACCTCACATGTTCCCTGACCCTGTGCTTCCTCTTATCTTTTATTACGAGAGATGTTTACTCCACAGTCCTGAGGTCACCTGATCTCTGCTCCACGACTCTGTCACGCTGCCCAATGATAGTGTGCGAGTGGGAAACCTGGCTTGTGTCCAATCACGTATGCACTTCAGCAGCACTGATGTTTACTGAATTATGGACTTCGTGATCTACTTTGAGTCTCTCAATGTCCATCATGAGCACCAAATTGTCGATATTTTAAAAGGTGAATTCAAGTTAGAAATGTGTCTACATGGTAAATATAGATCTAGTTAGCACATGCTTTTACAATAAGGCTGAAAAAGGTAAAGAATTTCTTTGATTATCGTTGATAAACAGTTGGTGACTAATAACTGAGAAGAAAATCTACTTTTTATTTTACATCATTCAAACAAGCCTTAACTAGAAATATGACTTTGAAGGAATGTTTCAATTAATGTAAATACAAATGAACACGACTAGGCTAATCTGGACTCACATGTCTAGACCTGTTAGCTAGGTTTGATGTTTGGATGACTCCACCCATTTTCGTGAAGCTCCGCCACCTTCATCTACAACGACACATGGAGTTAAGTGTCTATAAAATGGCTGGCCAGAATTTCATCTGAACACAAACAAAATTCCAGAGCAGAAGTCAGTTTTCTTGGAAGGTTTTTTTCAGTGGCTTAAGGTTACGGCATTAACAAATTTTTTGAATCATGTTCTATATACATTCTGTATTATTGGAAACTTAAAAGGAAAGGTACAAATTCCTTTTGTGCAAGTGGTAGCTCAATGGTTAAGGTGTTGGACTACTGATCTGAAGGTCATAAATTCAAATCCCAGTGCCATCAAGCTGCCACTGCTGGGCCTGTGATCAAGGCCCTTAACCCTCAGTTGCTCAGCTGTATAAACGAGTTAAACACGAGCCGCTCTGGATAAGTGTCTGTCAAATGCAAAATTATAAACTACTGCAACTTCATGTGAAAATGTGCATCAGAACAGCATCAAGAACACCAATGTTTTTTTTAAAGAAAGGAAGCAGTACAGTCATTGTGGGTATACATAAATTCTCTAATGATAAGATTGCCAAGTTTATTCTTGCCCTTCAATTTGGGACCAGCATCGCAGTGGCAGCAGTACATGCTGTGGTCTTTGTAAAATGCTCCTACACAGGACTCCATTTTACTGTTTCAGCTTCACTGCCTCCTCAATAACTCCATGTCACTCCTTTGTGGAGAAATTAAAGTCATCAAACTGAGTAATTAACTAAAATAAAGGACTAATGGATGACCAAAAGTTGTTTTATTTCATCATCCCATGCCCACTTTTCTTCTTTACCTCAACACATAGTTGTGTGCATCTACACTGTGAGGAAGAACCTATAATACACACCTATATTGCACACAAACGTAGCGAAGGAAAACCCTTAGCGATGCCTCCTCCTGGAATGTTACTGAGCCTCATTCTGGCCACTGACTGATTAAACCACTTAGTATGTGGCAACACCCAAAATCTACTTTCTCCAGAATGAACTAATGACTCAATCAGCTCTCTAACTCGTGGATCTCTTCATGTGGGTTGGGCCACTGATAAGGACTCTGGCTCACTGAACACTGGGAAGCTGATGACTGATGATATCTGTTGACTTTCATTTCCTCTGTCACTTAAAACCCCAGCATGTAAAATATTTAAGTTTTATAGAACATATAAATTTGTTAGCTTCATCACATGCATAGAACTTCAAGCAGGATCATAGAATAGCTAGTGTGGTTGTTTTAGATCAGAAACACTGTCATTAAAAGCAAACAAACCACATACAAGAAGTAATTAAAAATAAAGTTAAAAACTGGTAATGTAAATAATCAGAGGAGTGATGCAACAACAATAAACAGATGCTCACATTTGTAGACAAAGCTGGTTGAGAGTTATTCCGCCATTTATTATTATTTTTTTTTTTTTATTAAGAGGCTTCAGGAAATTCGGCATCGCTGCCGGAAAGAAAAGACATCGAGAACATCTATGATTTCTGGTTTTTGTGGTGCATTATGGGATTTTTTTTGGCCACAGAGAAAGTTTAACCTTAAAACAGCTGACTGTTGAACTAGTGAGTTGACTGAGATGCAGCCATTAACACACAAGAACCTGAAGAGAGCTGCTGATTAGCTACTAGAATAAAGTGTCAAGAAGGGTCGAAGGGTTAAATTACTGGGCAATCAGCACACTGAGGGAAAGAGCTAGGGGTCAACAAAAGTCAACTATCCTTCTGCATCACTGAAACGGCGTCAAACATGTAGGAAGCTCTTAAAATAAACTGAAGAAGTGATTAGGTCACGTGTGTGCACGCCGACTATCAAGAGCTCCACATGTTATGCAGGTAACAACCTTAGTGTCAGGAATTGTTAACGTTAAGGTCGGGAGGACAGGAGCAACATCAAGCCAACTTCGATTCATTTAGCAAGACATCCAGCATCCATGATCAAAAATGCGCCTGATGAAGTAAAGAAGAACAGAAACAAGAACACAAATGAACTGCTGGGCTAAAGACAAAGCAAGCAGGTATCTAAAGAAACTATTTGAAAACACATTCACACACATTTAGGTGCAAAATGGTGTTAAGTGAATATCAGAAACAAATTAGATGCACTGCGATTGTGGTGTGAACAATTCTGCAATAAGGTGAAAATCATTATACAAGGTCTTTTTGTTGGCTTTATGTATGAATTTTATTTACATATCAAAGATTTATGATGAACGATTACAGCCAGGACCCCATAATGATTATCACATTAAGCATCTGTTGTGTGTGTGTGTGTTTCTGTAAATACATAAATGTTAGAATCAGAATATGGGGTGTAAAAATAAAAAATAATAAAAATTCAAAATACACCAAATAAATAGTCTATTGTTCACACATTGTGGAGATTCACATTTTTATTAAATAAATGATTGATATTTGGGTGGTTAAGGTTTCACCGTCATGGATGATTACCTCACTGTTGACTTTTTCAACAATTAAACTTTCGATTAAATTTAATCTCTGTGTATTAGGAGCTACCTATTTATTTGATCTACTTGACGAAGTTTCTTCCTCCTGTGGTTCTCATCCCTTTGGTAGCCGGCTCTGACGTCCCAAACATTTTACAGCCCCCATCTCTATGGACTCGGCTTTGGACCATACAGCAAGTTACGTGACTACATTGAAAACCCTGCAGCTGTGTGACCCATCTGCTGCTGTGAACACGTTACACTGCTAGCGTGTCTGTAACTTTATTACACAACAGCTTGGGAAAACACAGAACAATGTGGTCTTGCTGACCAGAACTAAACCAAACTATCCATCCATCACTACACACTACTAAGCTAGTCACATTTTTTACCTCAGCATGCTGTCTTTCCTCACCGCCGCTCTTTCTTCCAGCAAAGAAACACTGAAATGTTAATAACATGTGGGATGTGGTATCTCAGTGGTTAAGGTGTTGGACAACTGATCGAAAGGTCATGGGTTCGTGCCCCAGGACCAAGCTGCCACTGCTGGGCCCCTGAGCAAGGCCATTGACCCCCAATTGCTCAGTTGTAGGTCACTCTGGATAAGGGTGTCTGCTAAATGCCATTAATGTAAATGTAATAGTGTGAGAAAATAAACAATAAATAAATAAATAAAAATACAGACTTATACTTTAAAAGCTACTATAAAATCCTGTATTGGTCCTTTAATTTTTTTAGAGGTTTGTGTTTGTTCAGTTATCATCCCACCCCAACATTATTACAATGTTTTTTTTTGTTTGTTTTATGAGAAACATATCAGGATAGATGGGCTTTTAGAAGCGTTTCTAAAAGCCTGTGATTACAAATATTATCTATAAAACTTTATCACATTGTATTGAAGTGTGTGTGTGTGTGTGTGTGTGTAGCCTGATTAGCAGCTCTGCTAACGTGTACACCTGTACGGCGCGCACGAGCACGCACGCACGCGTACACGCACAGAGGAGAAAGCTTTCCACGTTCATTAACATCAAGACAGAGCAAAAAGACGAGTTCACAGCACAATTAACACCAGTTGTTACTCGGTTCACAGATGAGCCACACTGTACTGTGAGCTGAGAGTCTGCCCTGCACTCAGATTTGGCCCTTTTATCGGAATGTAAACAAACTATAAAGAAAGATTAAACCAACGGCATCGCAAACAAAAAGCCTGCTTTCTGTGAACAAGTCAGACCAAAGCACAACGTCGACTGTAAACTAGCCAGCTAGTCAGCTTAGCTAGCTATAGGAAGTTGGTTAAAAAACCCACCAGAGATCCAAACATCAGTGCGTTAAAGACACAGGAGCACAAAAATACAGCCAGATTTCAAACACATCATGACACCAGTTTCACTTTAATATCTCAATTCCTCCGACATTCATTTTCAACGAAGATTTTGCATTCCAGAGTCATAAAGACGTCGCTCTTGAACGCTGGCAAAAGCGTTACGCTGTTTCTTTTTTTTTTTACCAAACGCGGCTTACTAGGGATTTTTATTTATTTTCGGAGGACAAAAAAAAAAACACCAACAAACCCCTTTAATATCGCTTATTTATAATGTAAAAGACACCGACTGACTGCTCACGAGCTCGAGGAATTAAACACGGGCACAGGAACCGTTACGGAATAAAACAACAAGAAGCGTTTAGCGCTTTTGAGTCAGCATCGCTTTTGCATTTCGGACCAACTCGCAAAGTCTAAACACGTCGCGTTTAGGAAATAAGTCGTTACTTACGCGTTTAGAGGATTCTGAATGACAGCCGCCATTTTGCCCGACTATAACGGAATAGCAGCGGAGGCAGCGCAGATCTGAGGGAGAAGCCTGAGAACAAGCAACCAATCAGAGAAACGTATGAGAATGTCGCCCAATCACTGGGCGGAATTGGTGGATGTGGGCGTGGTCTGTGTGTCTGAGCTGTCAGCCTGAGAACGCCCATGTTTGAAAGGTATTTTAAAGGGATTTCCTTTGTGCAGTGAAAAGCCAGTAGTGTGAAGTTTAATGAAGAGCCTCTAAAAACCACTTTATCTCCACAAAGCCCTCTTCAGGACAGACAACAGGACTGACAGCATAAAACCTAACTCCTAACCTAATTCCAACTAACTCCAGAAAGATGCAATTAGCCAAAGCTTTAATAGTTTTATTTATTTATAATAAAGTTAGAACAGAATAAAAGACTTTATTTTGTCACATAGACATTACAGCAGTGAAATCCTTTCTTCTTATATCCCAACTTTGGATGTTAGGGTCAGTGCACAGGGTCAGCCGTGATACAGCACCACTGGAACAGAGAGGGTTAAGGGCCTTACACAAGGGCCCAACATTAGCAGCATGGCAGCACTGGGGCTTGAGCTCTGATCCTTCAATCAACAATGCAGAGCTGTAACCGCTTGACCCACCACTGCCCAGATTATTTGTATATGTCTTAAGGATTTTTTTTACATTCATTCATCTTCAGTAATCTCTTTATCCCGATCCAAGGTGTCTGTGGAACCACGAGAGAGGAATACACCCTGGTTGTGACATCAGTCTCTTGCAGGTCTCACACACACACACACACACACACACGCACACACGTGCACACACACCCCTACAATTTAGTTTAGCCAATCCACTTACTGATGCAAGATGAGATTCTGACCCAGCAATCCGGGTGGACATTTCCAAATACAAGTGCATTGATCACACTTTTTTGGAATGCCCTCAGAATGAATGATATGAACCTCATTGACTGGATCTGGTATGTTGCCTGATTCCAAAGGACCTTGCATTTCAACAGACTTCTGGAAACTGACGTGTCTCCATCTGCACCAAAGATCCACCATGGTTGTTGAGTGTTGGATTTAGCCATTGTGCTGGAATCTGTTAAGGCTTTGAGACTATACTACATGGCAAACTAAAATGTGCTTGCAATCATTTTACCTGAAAGAGGGTCAAAACAGCACACTGCCAAAAAAAAAGCTTGCTTTGAATGTACCGGTAGCCAGATGATTCTTGTGGATTAATCATGACGTTTTACCCAACGTCAGACCAGCAAAATTTTGTACACGGATTGCTCTTCCATGGCAAGCATGCAGTGTTCCTTGTGGTATCTGGGATATATTCTGTGGTAATATTTAGATTGTTCTGTCAGGTAAATACACACAGAATGGACTATTGGGTGGTTTGGATGGTGGATATCCATCACAGCCAACATGCAGGACAGAAGTCTGTCCACTTTATAAGAAATGTCTCATCATGAGCACTGCTTAGATAAGGCAGGCTACATAGACTTTTCCATGTTGCACATGATTACGTTGCCCTTTTTAGTGAAGTGAGTGTGCCAGTCCTTTGGCAACACCTTCCCTGTATGTCCTATGGTTTGTGTGGAAAGATGGCTGTATTTCAGTGGCATTAATTTGATCTATTACATCAGGCCAAAAGTCTTGAGTATATAAAGTCTTGCGTATATAGCCTTTGATTATTAAGAAAAAACGTGTTCATGTTTGCTTTTTTATTCATAAATTTAATCCGTAAAACGATAACAGCCATATAAAAATTGTCAGTATCTGTTAGGAGTAGCACCAGCACTGACCAGGTCTGCTGACCAGTTCAGAGCAGCTCTTACAGTGTGCAGGGCTGTAACACACTCATCAAGCATAATCTCACTCTCCTTGTTCCCACACACTTCCCAGACCTCAAAAGCCCTACCCTTCTGTCTAGTCTATGCATCAGCTGTTACAGCCAACTCCACAGTAAAATGATAATTTAGGTCATTATCCAAAATATAAATGCTAGCTTTCCGACATTACACAACACGCCCGAATAACCTGACAAAAGCGTTTAAAATGCCCAAAATATTTTTTAATGGAATAAATGTCTTTACATGTCAAAGGTTATGGGAAATATTACAACATGCTACTGCATGTCGGAGATAACAGTTTCCAAATGGAAAGAGGATCCAGTAATGTCTGCAGAGAGAATGTCAGATTTCAGACAACGGAAAATAAGCTCTGTCAGGAGAGCAATACAAATAAGAGCGGAAAAACACAGAGAAAATATTTAACAGGCACGATTAAAACAATGATTGAACTCAGTGGGAAAAAAAAACGACATCTTGCTGTCTTTTCAGGTGCATTTTGTGTAGAATCAAGATAAAATCAACCACATTTTGTAAATCAGAGAAAATGCCATTTTGCTGTTAAGGAGTCCTTTTAGTGAAGTTCATGTGACATTTTCTCCAATAGATGGCGATATTTCACTTATCCATAATAAAAAATAAAAAAGTGAGAAGAAAAAAAAATATATTTACAAACAGCTACACAGCCAAATCCCCCTTTTTCTCTACATCGTAAAATGGTTTAATGACTATTCAACAAATAAATATTTTTTTAAAATAATTTTTACGGGGCATTTATACAAGAGAGGCTGTTCATTTATGTGTAGTTCTACACAATAAGATATAAATATTTACCTTATGGCACCAACCATCTACCAGTAATATATCATTCTGCTTTATAACAAGTACTGTAGATGATATACAGTAGGTCAGGTTACACATCAGGCTGTAAATCACATTTGTATTGATCTTTCAAACAATTCAAAGTGGTCGGTTAAATAAGCTGTAGATCTCGACGTGTGATTGAATATCACGGACCGCAGGTACCTCGAAGACGAGGGTATTATCATCATCTCGAAAAGACGACGTGCTTGACCGCAGTCAGACTTCACTGCAGGTTTGGCTCTTAACCAGAGGATATTCGAGGAAACTTTGCACATAAATACATCGACGGGAAAATCTCCATCATGTTTGTGTCAGCGGAACATGAAAAGCAAGTCCTTCTCGCAGCCATCAATAATCAAACACAACAATTAATAAACCAACCAAGCCAGTGGTTAAGTGAAAATACAACAAGCTTAAAATTCTAGTAAGGTCACAGTAATGGCATAGGAACAGCATTCGGTGTGTCTTTAGCACGAATGACTTTTGCCCTCCAACATCTAATGCTATTGGAGATGGGGGTGGGGGTCCTCTATATGTAAGTGTTTACTAATGTGTTTTTGTCCCTCACACAGGTTTAAACTGTACAGCATAGTGGACTTGGTTATAGCTTTCTTTGCAATTTCTGGATTACCATTTTAGAGTGTGTGAGCATGTGAATTACCATTTTATAGTGTGTGAGCATGTGAATTACCATTTTATAGCCTTGACATGAGTTTCTTTAAGAACATCACATTATATAGAGCCAAAGAACAGAGAGGAAGTGGGCAATTAAGCAAATCAATAACCCTCTCAGAGAAAAAAAAAAAAGACTACAGTAGTTCTCCTGAAATAGTTCTGGCAGGTCTGGCACTCAGGGGGGGGGGATGGCAGAAGTTCAGAACGACAGAAAGACATGCAGGGTTCAGGTATATATGAGGAGTCACAATGAATCGCTTAGAGATGCACTGTGATTAATCATATTGCATTTAGAGTGTGGCAACAGGACACTGGAAGGTCAGAGAATCAGTCCATGTTGATGGTGTTAAAAACCCATTCTGTGAACTTCTTCAGCTTGGCTGAGGTGTTTTGAGATTCCTCCAGCAGCCGCTGATTGTCTGCCCTCAGACCTTGGATCTGAGCCTGCAACGAGGCCTTTGCATCCTTCTCCTGGGGAGAGAGAAAGATGTGTATTTGTAACACCTCGAATTTATAGCTGCCAGGAAAGCATAGAGATGGGAAACACCGGGTTTCACACAGTGCTTCATTTTAAACAAAACTGTCTGGTCTGTTTTGTTGTAGAATCTGACTCATTCGAGTGAATTGTATCATAGTATGTTAATCTGCAGCTTAGGTGCTAGAATCCAGTTATTTTCTCTTTTTCTCACCTTTTTCAGATCCTCCTGCAGCAGTTTCACCATTGACTCCAGCTGGCTGACTTTCCCCATCAGACTGGCAGGGCTCTCACTGAGAGGAGCACACCACAGGTACATGTTCAAGGAAGTTAAATATTTCATTTCGTTTGAAAAACACTCAGGCTAATTCAGGCAAAACCTAGGGTTTAAATGCAGTCTGAAATTGAGACTTAATATGAAGACTAAGGATGCATTGGTACTGTTATTTAAAGAGAACAAGAATGAAATGTTTTTAGGTACTCGTTAATACTAATACATTCTACTAATACTAATAAGTATAAGTTTCTACTAATACTAATAGATTTGAGCAAGCACGGATGTCATGGATCGTTTTATTTATCTGTTTATATTAGTCGCTGCGGTGTGGTGCGACTTCTCGTGCCATGTATTCGGTATCGGTAACAGAGAACGTGATAGTGTGCAACCTGAGCATGCATGGAAGGAGCAGTGAGAGTTATTAACTGAACTGCACCAGGAATCGCCAATTAACCCCCAAGCCAAGAGTAGACCTGAGGCATGCGTGTTTCACTGTTCACAGAATTGAAGTGCTTTCTCGAGTGCTTGCAGTTTCTCTACTTCGATCCGTTCTTGCAAAACACCTTGAGCTCATTTCTAATAAGCATGGTCACAAAGATGCTGTTTAAACAGCATAAGATTTTATCATCATCATCATCATCATCATGTCACTTCACTGCCGTTCAATGTAAAATAAGTCCAGATCACTGTTGATTTTTCACGGTCTACACCACACAGGTATCAGATGTTAGAATTTGAGCATTTTACAGGAAAGGGTGCATGAGTGTGGTATCGGATCGGTACCTAGTACCAGTACCAATGCGTCCCTAGCATAAGGCAGCTATGCACCTGGAGGAGCCTTGTTGTTGTAGGGATGTCTGAGGCTCAGTCTTCTGTGAGCTGGGGCTGTGTGTCTCTGACCTAGAAGTGGCATCTTTCACTGCCAAGAATGTTGCTCTTTGAACTGTAGACACAAACAGAAAGAGAAAAACGACACTTCAGGGAACTCTGAGGGATAAATTTAAAATGTGTCTGAGACGATCAGCCATTGAAGGAACACTTATCATCTCAAAGAAAAAAAACAACTTGTCTTTTTTTGCAAAAGTAATTCTCTCATCAGCAATCCAACACAATGCCACTCAAGGCACACATTTTATTTTATTTTTTATGTTAAAAATAAGACTATTCAGTCTTGCAGATCTTACCTTAATGCAAGATATTCATTAGCTCAAAAATACCAGAACGTTATACACTTATTAAGTGTACTAGAACCTCATTATGTACTTTATGTGAATACTGAACTTTTCTACGTTCGCTCTTTTGTGTCAACTTCTCGAGCCACTATTAAAGTAGTTTCTGATCTCTAGAGCCCTCTGCTGTCTAATGGATGAACTACAAAGACAAAGTGGTCTGACTAAAAGAGAGGGAGCTGTTTTCAAGGCTGGGGGAAAAAACAAAAAAACAAATGAGGATCTGGAACCTGGAAATCTTGCAAATCAGTTCAAAGTATCATTTAACTCTTATCATTATAGAATAAGAATTCCCAGATTGTAAGGATGTTGGGGTCAGAGCACAGGATCAGCCATGATACAGCACCCATTAAGAAGAGAGGGTTAGGGCTTTGCACAAGAGCCCAACAGTGGCAGCTTGGCCATCCTAGAGCTTGAACCATTGATCCACTACTATATTTATATATATATATATACACACTATATTTCACTTTGTGACCAAAAAAGGCCAAGCTCTTTGAGGGCCAATACCTTCAAAGGCTTTGGCAGCATCCACAAGATCAGACCAGTCGAGCCCGCTGTCTGCACTGGCATCAGGAAGGGGGATGAGGCCAGGGTCCTGCTGGGGCTTTCTGCATGGCCCAGCCTCAAATACACTGCTCTCTGTGAAAGTCAGGTCACCTGGGGAAAAAGCATATGTATCCATCATGGTACTAAGAATCAAAGCTATAGGCATTAGGGGAAAGACTGCACAGTGTTGGCTTTCTCTAAATGCTATGTCCATTTACTAGAGTTACTTCTCAATGTATTTAAAAAAAAGAGATAGATTCATTCAAGACAGCTCGTCTCTCATGTTTGAAGCTAAAACTCACCCAGAGATTTGGCCCCCTGTGTGTATGATCGGTGGTGCAGGGAGGCACTGCGTGTGCTGGGTGAGCGTGGCATGGTGGAGCGACCGAACAGGTCGGCACTCTGACGGGCCGCTGTGAGCATCCTCTGCCCGCTGAAGATGCTCTCGTCAGAGAAGGTCCGCTGTAAGGATCGGGGGCTCGGTGTGGACAGTGAGAAGGGCTGAAAAACATAAATGCCTGTAAGAGAAGCTCAAAAAGTGCGAGTATCACGTGTGACATATTTTATTATCCAACTCAAACGGTTTTAGCCCTATTAAAGATAAAAGCGTGCGATACCTTAGTTTTGCTACAGCTGGGAGGAGGGCTGTCCAGAGTGATGAGCTTCTTTAGATCCTCCTCAACAGTGGATTTGGCAGTGGGTTGGGGAGACTGGCTCATCTTCATAGTGGCCCGTAGCTGAGGCTGCCCACCTAAATACCCATCGCTCTGATGTCGCCTAAATCACAAGAGGACAGACACAAAGCCAAAAGCCACTTGTTATGGTTATTCAAGGAAAATCAATTCAACTCTATGTACTTATACAGCGCTTTTAGAAATGGTCATATACCCAGGAATCCAGATATAGGATTAATTTTGTCCCTAATGAGCAAGACAAAGGTGATGGATAGCAAGTGAAAAGACATGCGGAAGAAACTCTGAGAAACCAGACTCAAAAGGGAACCTCATCTTCATCTGGATGACACTGGCAAGAGAGAATATCCTCATTCAACATTGAATTTTGAACTAGCCACAAAGGTCTCTGAAGTGAACTAAAAACTATATATCTGCAAAGACAACTCAGGGCCCATAACATACAATATGACTTACAGTATGTGGGCAGAAACGAACGATCTAGTCCAAAGGTTCATCCATGTCAAATGAGCAAGCTGCTCATAATAAAGGAATTCTCAAAAGTATATTTTATTCATGTTCATAAAAATGTGTTCTCTGAGATTTAAATTACAAAAAGAATTCCAGACCAATCCACTGCATTATCACTGAGCGATAACGATTCTTACCATGCTAAAGAAACGGCAAGTGGAAGTGGTGAACGACGTGACCACTGCAAGTCCTACGAAGTATCTTTAAAGCCTCGTCATAGACTATAAGGCATCATAAATTAATGTTAAAGCACAATCTTTAGTAGATACAGTACTGTAAGCATTACTTAAAATATATATTTAAAAAAATAATTGGTGTTTATTTTAAATGGAATATTTGGGACTTCTTTCTTCTCGGCTATTCAATTTTAAGTTGCAGGATATAAGCTTTCCGACCCACTCTAGCACAAAAATACTATTAAAAGCTACTCGCAGAAGAACATTTCATAACATGGGTTGTTCCCCACCGCATGACTGTCCAAACTGTAAAACACTTACTAAACCAAACAGGTAATTTGCACTGACAATATTCGTGTAGTGAGATGTTTAGAACCTTAGTATTACGGACAGGAGGATATAATTATCTCCTTAGTTATTTTTGTGTCCACAGAATTAAAGTTAAGATAGTAAAAACTACACGTTATAAGCCTTCTCAGAAATTGTGGTTTGGCCTCTGGTCAAAATTCTTTCATGCACGATAAAGGATGCATTGGATTATGATGAACCCCTGGATGAACTGGCTCTGACTTTCAAAAAAAAATTAAAAAAAAAATCACCAGGGCAACTTACAGCAGCTCAGAAGCATCCCATTTTAAATTAGTGGTGTGCATCATAACGGAGATCCCACAGAAACCAACAAAAAGTCTCGACACCGGGAGGTCAGATATGGCTCACTTGAAACAAAACAAAAAAAGGACTTTTAATTAACATGGAGATGTATTATAAACAGCAGGGTGTCGTGGTTTGTACATGTTAGGTAATTCCTTTATCCTGGCCTGACCTGGTTGCTTTGTTTAGATTACTTAGTTGTTTATATTTTGGAACACAGAACAAGCTCAGTTTATTAAGCCAAGTGAGCTGGTCTGTAAGCCAGAGTAAAGATGTGCACCACCGGGTGGGTCAATCTCAGGAAAGCTCTTTGGGTCTTCTGTCCAGAGCAGACTAACAGCTGGACTGATGAATGAACTGCCACCATCCTGTCCAAGAACTAGCAAGAGGACAAGGGTAAGATGGTATGACTTTGAACAGAAACCTTCAATCAAAAGATCACTTCAGGGTCATCTCGTCATCAACAAATGTTAGACGTTAATCATCAAAACTGTTCTCCCAGACCAGTGATGAGGGGAGGCCTTAAGTGACTCCAGGACAAGGAAAGAATACCACATTGGGCTTTGATTGAAGATTGGCAGGAGAAAAATCTGTGGCAAGCTTATGCCTTCCAAGCCAGACTCCATCAACACTGCTGTAGCAACGGATGTCCAGGCAACGGTGCAACGGCTGTCACAAACACCTTCACTGTAAAATGGGACTGTCTGCTGTTAAGCAGCCCATGTAGGAAGGAAATCAAAATCAAACATCTCAAAGCTCTTGCAGTGTATGTGTGTTCTATTTGTAGCCAAGGAAAAGTGAACGAATGCTTCCGGAGGCGATAACTTGTAATTCCCAACCTCCCACCAGGCAAAAACAAAGAAAACACTACCACAACTCTGAATTCATGTGAAAACACATAAAATCAGAGTAGTCTTTTCAACTACATGTTCTTCCAAGGAGTTCAATGAGTGAAATCAAATCAACATGGCTGTGCACTGCATTGGGAGTTTTTACAGCACAACACTGCACCTCTCTACCATTAAATGAGTCATGTTACGTATCGTTGCTGTCGGGCGGAATCCTCATATCTCCAAAACCGTTATTTTACAGGAAATTAAATTTTATTTTTCTTTGAGCCCAGTGTTTTGAAGACATTTACCTCAGAAGACGTGTTGATTCGTTGCGACTCTTATTAAGGAGAAATATGCCGCGAATCTCTCCCGTAAAAATAACAGACCCATGTGGGGACTGACCAATAGCATCGATATGTGAAAAAATATGAAAAATATGAATTGGACATACGAGGTTTCCGCCCGACAGCGACGATATACATGTATTTGCTTTAGATCAATAGCCATACAGATTGATTTGTTAAATCTATAATATTGACTTTACAGAATTGGAGAAATATGGATCCCTCATCACAGTTAGCTGGCTTGCCAATAGAAGAACATACACAGAAGCTGATGTTCTAAGCTTACCGACTTATCCCTTTTAAGCCATTTCAAATGTAGCACATCCCTTCCAAAAACAAGAACAAACCTATTTATCCTTATTAAGAACTATAAGTTTAATTGATGCACAAATTGCCAACCTCCAGTTTAAGAACTAGCAGAGGACGTGGTTAGCAAAACTAGATGATATGACTTTGGACAGGAACCTTCAGACACAAGAAAATGATAGACAAGTTATCTTTTTAAGATCGCCAAGTCGGTCTTTTTGTTGACGTGACTCCAGGAAAAGGGCAGGATCCCAAGGTGGGGTTTGATGGAGATTGGCAGATGAACATGCAGACATACTGGTGTGTTAAATCTATAAAGTATACATCCCTCATCACAGTTAGCTGGCTAGCCAAACAAATATGGGCACGTTCATGCTTTTAACCGTAAATAAACAAAGGTCATGACATAATACCAATTTACAAGCCCTATTAGAAAGTAGGCAAGACTGGTCAAACGTTTGGCAAGAAGTGAGTGGGATTGGTCAGAATTCCTTTGGGAGTCTATTTGATAAATCTTAGTATCTGTTTTGTCCTTTTACTCAATAGTAATTTTTTACTCAACCCCCCCCAAAAAAACAGTAAACTATAATACAATTTAAAAAAATCTATCCATTACCACTTTGTGTTACAGTTCCTCTTTTTTGAGCAAGCAAATAATGAAACAAATAAACTAGACAATCTAGACAGAAACCCTAAAGCTCCCAAGTCTAACGGATATACTGCTCGTTTCAGCACTATTTATTTATATCAACTGTAATTATGTCTTCACCTCACCGAGGGTTCGACTGTATTACGATATGCTTACCAACATCCACCTGTGTGTGCAAACCCAACAGCACTAACAAATAAAAGCCTTTAGTTTCCGATGGTTGAAAATCAGCATGTGATGAGTCTTATTGACAACAATGCTTGAGCAACCCTAAAGTCACTGTGTATTGCACTGCGATGCAGTTGATTCAACTCATAAGGTCAAACCTTTGATGAATCATCAAGAGTTAAGTGCAGGGGAAAACACAGAAGCGCACAGTACTCTGTTTTTCTGAACTCTATGTAAGTTTGGTTATTCTTTTTCTTTAACCAAAGACTTACTTGCGACTGCTACCAAAATCCACCGAGTTGATGGTGCCCCCCGGTTTCCTCCAGCCAATCAGGTACTTGCTGGTGGCGCCCTGGCGGGGGTAGAAGCTCTTGGCTCCAGGAGAGAGGGATGGGTGGGTGGGGGAGGAGGTGAAGGGGGCTGATTCCTCCTGAGCGGAGCTCGGTGGGCTGCCCGAGTGCACTGAACTCAGAGTGCTTTCAGACACAAAGAAAGTATAAAGAATCAATACTTTCCCTTCTTCTCTCCTTCTTTAAACCATGCACACAGCGAGCACAGTAGTGAAACTCCAATGTATCAGCAAAGCACGTTGCCAGATATATGCATGTATGTATATTTGGTGTGTGTGTGTGTGTGTGTGTGTGTGTGTGTGTGTGTGTGTGTGTGCCTTAATGCCAAAAACATAACGAAGCAAAGTTTTAATCAAAAACTGCACTGTCAAAAGTGGAAAGCATGCTCAGTAAAAAGAGCTTTGTCTTTCGTTCATGTGGCACAACAGCTAGAGGTCAATACATGTCAGGCTTTTTCATAAGACAAGATTCTTGCGTTCCGCATTCCTGAGTGATTTGTACAGTCTCGCTTCACTCAGAGATGGAGCAAGCATGCCCGTTTTGCTAAAAAAAAAAAACAAGCTAGCGCTTGTTAACCATAAAAGCA
The DNA here is from genome assembly GCF_030014155.1 of Tachysurus vachellii. Taxonomy (NCBI): domain Eukaryota; kingdom Metazoa; phylum Chordata; class Actinopteri; order Siluriformes; family Bagridae; genus Tachysurus; species Tachysurus vachellii. The sequence goes on from NC_083469.1 coordinate 19,506,049, forward strand.
TCCCGACCACTCGAGATCTGCATGGTTCATTTTGAGTGATGTGTGAGAAACAGAGCCACTCTTTCAGCCGCAATTCATCCAAAGTTCATAAAATACACAATCTGTCTGTGTGAAGTAAACACAAGCGTTTGTGAAAGCTTGTGTGTACAATTACATGTATTAACACTTTATTAACACAAATCCAGCTTATGAAGTCATTATACAGGAATATTAAACTGAGCTCTTGGCCTGTACTACGGCACGGCTCTGTGTGCGAAATACGTCAACTACACTTGATGCATTCGAGAGATTAAGTGCTGTACCAGAACGTCGAAAGTCTCGTTCCCCATCTCTCTTCCCACATGTTGTGCAAATATAAGATGAAACGCAAAATAATAAATAAAACCTTATGCGCATGCTGTTATAGTAAATGTAGATTACCCAAAAGTTATTTATTCCTCTTATACCACTCTTATAACGTCATGTTACAAAGAAACTGGAAACCCTTTTGTCCTATAAACTTACGAAGCGTTTGAAAACCGAGAGTAAATGTTCAATACAGAACGATTAACAACACGGCAACAACAATGATAGTCATTAAAAGTCAGTTCTGGTCCATTAATTTGATTTGGTCAAGAGGCAATCCAAGAGAATCCGCTACTTTTCAGAAATTTTACTAGCGGAACCTTTTACGAGAAGGTACAAATCGCTGTGTGTCAGCTAGCAATAAAGTGCCATAAAGTGCCATAAAGTGACTGTTGCTTTGTTGGGATCTTTTTCTTCTAGCAAAGCAAAAATAAACAGAACATGTGGTGTCTGAAATGTCCCTTCACCGATATTAATTTCTTGTTCATAGAACACATGTGGTTATACAGAGTAACAGCATGGGTGTGAACACTTACGGTACACAGCGGTCAGTTTAACCGTTATTCAGCAGTTTATAAAACACTTCAGGGTTTGTTTTTTTTTTATGTTAAATGCCAGAATTTCTTTTATTATTATGCTTGGATTTTTGTGGTGTGCCTGCCATACAGGTGGAGATCTTACTCCAGAATTGATAATGTATTAGAACATGGTAATTAATATAATCCTGTGCTTCGAATTACTGTCAGATTTCTGTTATCAAAAATTAACCAACATCTTCTGACCAAACAGATTCCAGACTTCAACAGCGCTGTGGTAAAAAGTAAAAAGGAACACAACATATACACAAACATATACTCACAAACACACAAATACGTACACATATATGGTTTGATGAAGATATACATTTCTAGAGGTGTGAGATGTGGATTATTACATGCTACGTTGCGCACTAGCTGTTTGGACGTGTACCTGGAATGAGAGGCTGCATCACTGGTAGTATGGGAACTGATATCTGGAGGCAGAGAGCTTTTGGCTTGATTCTCAGTGAGATCTGTGTGAAGGGGAGTCTCTGAGTGTGCACGGGAGGCCTGCAGATCATTACAGGTGGAGGTGATCTCTCCCCAGTGAGCTGAGGCTTTCTCTTTAGCCTTAGAGTTCCTGTGTGCAGCTTCAATGGCGCCATTAGCGGAAGCTCCCTGGGGACAAGTGGTTGTAAAGCCATTCAGCTCAGACTCCAGCCTACCACCAAAATCGAACCACTTCTCTTCACTATGGGTTGAGCTGGAGGCATGGCTGGACAGTGTGGTGCTGGCGGATTGGCTGATGGACGTAGCGTCGTTCTGGAGCGTGATGCAGAGACATCAGATTGACTGGTGTACAATTACATATTCACTTAAATTATAAGCTAGAGCAGAGCTTAGACTCACCTTAGCGCTTGTGTTTGGGTAGGGTGATGCGTTATGATCTTTGTGGTGTTGATCAATGCTCATCAGGACTGGTTTTATGTTTGTCAGGTCTAAATTACAGAGGATGGGAAATGGAGTTAAAATGGAAAACAAATATTTGCAGAAAAGCTGAGGGTGTGTTGGTTTAGACAATTGAGCTTAATTTGCTTGGCCATGTTAAAGACGTTGTTGCCATGGCTTTGTGTGTGTCTGTGTATATGTGTGTGTATATATGGGGTGTGTGTATACATGTGTATGTTTTTGTGTGTGTACATGTGTTTTTAGAAGACAGTTTTTTTTTCTTTCTTGTTCACAACGAAGGACAAAGTACATCTCAATCCAAGAGCTCTTACAGTAACGACACGCCCTTTATCTAAACAGCCAGAAGTTTTATATTTGCTCATTATTTAAGACAAAGTATACCTATAAAGTCATAACCTCAGATAAAGCAGCAGCACATCTAACTTGCACTACCTGCAACACAGCAGCTGTTCTGAGAGTAAACTGAACAGTTCTCCTGATTACCTGATGGTGTCCTACTGGCTCCTTCTCCCTCCACCACTCTGACCCAGCTGGGTGTAACCCACACACACTCCTTCAGAATCTGACGATCAGCAGTTAATGGTGAGCTGCGGTTTGCATTAAAGCTGAATAGGATATTATCAGAAAAAGAGAACAGAAAACAGACAGAAAGCAACTCATCAGATGAGTAACACAGAATCTACATTTGTGTTTAAATACACACATCTGTCTAGGGTTAGGGTTTCCTGATGCCTTACAACTTGCAAGAAGGAAAGACAGAAAAAAAGACTGAAAGAAAGGCAGAAAGACAGACAGAAAGACTGAAAGAAAGGCAGACAGAAAAAAAGACGGACAGAAAAAGACAGAAAGACAGACAGAAAGACAGACAGACAAAGACAGACAGACAGAAAGACAGACAGAAAAACAAAGACAGACAGAAAAAACAGACAAAGACGGACAGAAAGAAAAAACAGACATCAAGACAGAAAGACAGAAAAAAACAGACAGAAATAAAGAAAGACATTTTTTGAATGCTCTAGTACTAAGACAAGTAGGAACAAGCACAAATAAAATCAATAAAATCAATGTATGAAGATGTTCCTCATAATAACCTAAAGATTTTTTTCTATAGCAGCAAGAATGAAGCTGGAGGAAAAATCTGATTAACTTTTATAATAAGCATGAGTTAATGTAAACTTGTGTAGGTTGCTACAAAACACGCAGTGCAGATTAAGCATTACTCAATGGTTCATTCGGTTACTGTGGTATAAAAATAATAAAGAGTACTACGCCACACACTCCACACACACAGATCTGAATCTGACCGAGTCAGGTCGCACAAGATGTGTTTTCTACTCGTGGTTTTTCTAATCAAATACCATCTGTTCTAAAATGACAATTTGTTAAATTCTGCTTTAAGATACAAAACAGCATGGAGTAACATATCAGATGCTGGTGATCAGGTTCATGGTTGGGAACTAAGTGCTGTGTAATTAATTGATGATTTCTATCACCTACCCGTCTGGATTGGACTTCTGACGCCAGTGTGTGGAGCTGGAGCTGGTGTCACTGGAGAATGATTGGTTGTTGGGGGAGTTGCGGGTGTGGGGAGACCGGCCCATCACAATGGAGCAAGCCAGGGCGTAGTTATCAGAGCCTGGAGAATATCTGAGAGAGAAAAAGGATCCTGTTAGCTTTACTACAGACTATAATGTGTGTGTGTGTGTGTATGTGTGTGTGTGTGGAGAGTTCTTTAATTAACACAAGAGCAACAAGGGAGGAGACTGCTTCTTCTAGGCCTGTGCTTCTCCTGTGTCTTAAGTAAGTTTAGTGTATAGATAAACTGCACAAAAATGCTTACAGGTTGTCAGGTTTAAAACTGATTAAAGTGATTAAGTGTGTGTATAAAAAACAGACCAACTTAAGCATATGTCCATGTACATGCTTCATCCTGTAATGTCCAAATAAGGTCTAAGTGATGAGTGAACGCTTCCCCTGGGAACTAGAGCAACTCCATTTAAACCTATATGATGCTTTTAACAATGGACATTGCCATATCAACATTTGTGATTCATCCAGTGAGGTCACCAGATGAGACGTATTGAACCGTCACGTAATTCTGGGGAAGCATATAGAACCGGAGGAAGGGAAAGAAACAATATGAACGTGACTTGATTTATGGCAGCAAAAAAAAAAAAAAAAAAAAACTAGAAGCAGAGAACCAGACAGTGAATTGGGGTTGTCCGGAGATTACATAATATACATAAAATGGTCTTTTTGCTTCCTTTTCTGGCAGCAATATGTGACAGGAAGCAAAAGTACAATAGCTTTACTCTAATGTTTGTGAACTGAAACTGAATGGTTCTGTTAATACGTAATAATCTGTGTTCAATCCCTCTCACTGTCCATCTCTCCCTCAGTTCCCCCTCTCGGTCTCTCCCACTCTCTCCCCCCCTCTCCCTCTCTCGGTCTCTCCCTCTCCTTCTTTCTCCCTCTACACAATTACTACTCCTGAGATACCACTGATCCTGAGGCTTTCTGCTCTCTGTCCCTGTCGGACCCCTCCTGATGCCCTCTTTCTGGTTGGAGTGTCAGCACTTGGAGGCTGCAGCTCACTGCTGCTAAGGATGGCTCCATTTTGACAGCCTGGAGATACATAGAACTGCTGTGGATATAGTTCACAGTTATAACAGAAAAATGACCTATAATCACACCATGCAGTGTGACCCTGATGTTCCCTCTTGAATCTCTAAGGGTTTTTTCCTCATGTCTTCTGGCACCACTGGTTTGCTCATTAGGAATATATTCGAAACATGTATATATACACATATACATATGTATATATATATTCGAACATTCATATTTTTGAATGGCTATACAAATAAAATTAAATCGAACTGAATTAAGTTTGACTATCCAGACAGTTTAACTCTTGAAAAAAAAAAAAAGGAAGGCTGGAAACATTTCATTTAAATTTACAGACTTCTCAAAATTCATATTTCTTCATTAGGATCTGAGCGATACCTTTTAGCATTCAGCGGATGGCCTTCACTGGACACGCTGCGAGGGAAGAGTGAACCGCGTCTCGCGTAGTCGGAATTCTGCGCCTTGTTTAGCGCTGCCCCTTGGCCTTGGTTGACATTTCGATTTTGAGAAGTACAGACCACAGTCTGTGGAGGAGCGGTGGGTCGAGGCCACTTCTCATTGCTGTTGCGAAAGGGGAACTTATACTCATAGGGCATCCCCTCCTTGTGGTTTTTGTAGTCCACTAGCGGCATGTGGTATATCTCCGAGCAACCTCTTCAGGGACGAAAAAAAAAAGCAAACACTCCCTCAGTAATTTAACCACCAGCCACACAGGGCCGATAAAAAGCCACAAAAACGGCTGTTAGGAAGTTGAGAAAATGCAACATTGCAGATAAATCAGATACACTGACATCTAATATAAATCAAATAGAGCACAATCATTATAAGAGCCCTGAGCTCACACAAATCATAACCTTTTATTTTTTCTAAGTTTATTCAAGCTTGTTACTCAAATAAGCATGTACACCATCTCAATATCCCAACACATGCACAATACTGTTAAAGTGGATGCATGAAGGGAATTATTGTTAGCCTGTATGCATGTAAAAATGTCTGTCAAATTCTGAATGCATTAGCAGCATTTCCTGCAAACTCATCATGGAATTAATATAATAACAGTTAGAATTGTGGAATTGTAAGCTCACCTGCGGGGAGTGGAGTCCTCGTGTGGAGGGATGATCACCACTCGGACTGTCACCGAGGTGCGCAGCAGGTCAATGATTTGCTCATGTGACAGCGTTGCCACTGCAACTTTGCAGATCTCCACCAAACGGCTGCCCTGCCTCAACCCCGCCTGCCACGCGTAGCCGTAGGGTTCGACATCGGCTACGACGCCCTCGAAATTCACATGGAACCCGAGCTGACCTAGAGCGTTCCTTCTCAGTGTCATCTCCTTCGTCTGACTCCCTTTAGTCACCAGCTGATGAAGAAAAACAAGATACCAGAAAATAAAAACTAGCATCAAAACTAGTTTGAGATTATGTTTATCATTTTGTATATTATATAATTGAGGAATTAATGAATATAGACATTTTTTGGGATACTTCAACTGCAGTAATGTGCAATAATTATAGTCTTTGCATATCGGGAATTGCAGCTGGTGGTCTTAACTTCCTTTTAGACCTTAGGGATCTTTATGGATGGACGAATCCACTGACTGGATTTTTAATCCGGCACTGTAATGCATCTCTATTTCCCAGAATACCATGTTAAACAAATCAAAAATGATTTACATCTGAAAGCAACAGTAGTATGTGGTAGATGTTAGTTTTTTCTTGAAGATTATAACTGACTGGTTTTATTGCAAAGGACACTCAAGCACCTCCACAGACATGACGATGATGAAGTTGCTCAACCCATGTCCGTAACATCGTGAATGTTAGCAAAGACATTACGTGCATTTAATAATGCTGAACACCTTTGGGATGAACTCAAAAAATCAACCCCAGTCCTCAACCAACATCACTAATGCTCTTGTAGCTGAACGATCACTAATCCCTACAGTCTTGTCCAACATCAAGTGGAAAGCTTTTCCAGAAGAGTGGAGGTTATTATTATGGTCAGGTGTTTACAAACCTTTGGCCATATAGTGCACTTACACCTACAGTGACATCACCTACAGACTCAGAAACAAGCATCACTGTAGCTATACCTTTACTGTACGTTTAAATAGGTCTGTGGGGAGTTACATGACACCACAGAAGCCCCAAGGTGGGTGAATGATGACAACGCTTCTTGCATGTGTGTGTGTGTGGATAATTACCTACCATACTACTAATACACAGCTGAACACAAATAAATCTTCGTAGTCTCCAAAACAACAAAATCAATTGCTGATAGTCAATATGTCTGACTGTGTGTGTGTACGTGTGTGAGTGAGTGAGAGAGAGAGAGGTAAACAGAGGTAGCGTTCACTAATTACAGATGTCGTTTAATTTCCTTCATAACTTGTTACAAGTGCATGTAATTTCCAGTCACACTACTTAGCTTTTAACAATGGTTTCACTGGTGTACTAAACTTATCTATACTGCCCTGTGAGTTTATTGCAATGGGCAATGTAGTTTTAGACACTGTCTTACACCGATCGCATTATTTGCACTTTATTTACCAATTTGTGAGCAGTCATGGTTTGTATTCATGGTCTTGTGGGCTGTGGTAGCTCAGTGGTTAAGGTGATGGACTACTGATCAGAAGGTCACAGGTTTAAATCCCAGATCCACCAAGCTGCCACTGCTGGGCCCCTGAGCAAGGCCCTTAACCCTCAATTGCTCAGTTGTATAAATTGAAGGAAAAAAAAAAAAGTAATTTACTCTGGATAAGGGTGTCTGCTAAAGGCCAGAAATGTAAATGTATACTTTGCTATATGTGTAGAGGTAAAATACCAAACAAACACTTTTTATTTGAATAATATTACATGCATCAAGTCATAATTACAGTCTGAAGCTCACACTGACCTCGAGGCGTTTAACTACCTCGCCAAAGTCCTCTGTGTTGTTGTTGATGGATCGCAGTGAAACGCTCTCCCCACGCTCATAGTAGATCTTCATGGAGGCGGGGCTTCCCAGCGACCAGCCAATCACGTCTCTTGTGGAGCAATTGAACGCCAAGGCTTTGATCTCCTGGTCGAGGATAATGACAAACTCATTTGAGATCGCCAGCAGACCCTCACGCTCTGCCCCCATCACCAAGTCTTCCAAATGCACTGCCCATGTGATTGCCCCCATGCTGCGCAGCTCTGCCCCTGCATAAGGCCGGATTTTCTCTTTTCGCTTATGTGCCAGAGAGATGAAAGGAAATTTGCCTGCTGACTCCACCGGAGTGCTGGTAACATGGTTCTCCGCCAGGTCGCGCAGGTACTCCTGACGAGTGCGTGTAGCCATGCCACCAAACTTGGACGACTTATGAGCGGCGTTCTCGCCGTTGATGACTTTCGTCAGAAGAAAATCTCTAAACACGGTGGATTTGGGTAAAGTCACTTCTCTTGGGATTAGGGGTCCAAACGAGGGCACATCACTCGAGCGACTGACTGCCACACTGCAAGCAAAAAGCGAAACACTGGTTGGGTTTATGCGTTCTAACCCAATAGAAAGATTTATTTACTTTGAAAAAAAATATGAAAACTAGAATGAACTGACAGAAAATTGTAGGGAAAATTTAAAATGAAAAGTCTGAATAGAGGCTAAGTACATTAATCCATTAGGCAGGTTTTTTTCTGATTTTAGTTCATTACCTTTCTGCAAATGTAGGATATGCTGACTGTGTGATTTTTTTCAACGGTGTGTCCAAATTTATGGTTCCTCAAATGGTCAAGTTTGCTCACAATTATTTCCTCGACTATTTAGTAAGTGTTTGTGCAAAACATTTAAAGATAATCACACACAAGTCTGTGCTGTAATGAAATACAAAAAATTAAAGTTCATTCTTACTTTATACTAGAAAATGGCAAAGCCTGAAACCACTAGAAAAGGAACAGTGGGTTGGCAGTATGTAGTTTCTTTAAAAAAATAAAATATATATATTTAAAAAAAAAACAAAAAAAAACACTATTTAGTCAGGTTTCTTGCTTGGCATGGTCTGAAGAGGGACAAAAGAAGTAGGTCGAGTGGACTCTCCCTCAGGATAGCTGAAAGAAGTACTGGGAAGGTCAAAGTGAGGTAAAAAGCAAAAACAACAACAAAAAAAAAATCCATTATTTTCAAGCAAACAGTTTTTCTTTGTGTAATGTTCCCTCTAAGTCTTTTCACATTCCTGCACAATAAAGGGTGTGAACTTTCCAATGGATGGGTTTTTTATTGGGTTACAAACTTCTTAAGCTGCCTCATGATGCTGTAGTTGACCAGTGAATTACTCCTACACACGCGCACAGTAACAGGCTCTTATTATTGTGGAAACACAATGACTGTAGGAAGGGAGACTGTAGGAGTGCAATAACACAAACAAACACATAACGATCCAGCTGAAAGACACCACAAAATGATGTTACACAGCGGACTCAAAATAAACCCCTTATACAATAAAACCTGTTAGGTCACAAAAGTGTGTGTCTGGGAATGTTAAATCAAACATATGGAAACAAGAGTGTAATTAGGTGTGTCTCTAAAATCATCACCTCTCCGTTATTAATGGTTAAATAGCCATGCTTTCTGACTTAGGGTAGATGCATAAAATGTTCAGAAAATGATTTAACCCAACCAGATTTACAAGAGGATTCGTATACATAATACATGTATTATTCACTGATACTACTATGTGCTTAGCAAATCCATGAGTGCCGGACCTGCTCTTGTTCAGAAACATTTGATGCTGTACCAATCTATGCTTCATAAAAGCTTGTCCAATGGCGAATGAAGTCTGCAGAAACCTCTCAGCTTTCAACATTAAAACTAGACTGATCGGTGTTCAAGAGACAAATGCACAAAAAGGCAAAGTGAAGCAAAGCTCAATGGTTATTACACAATAGAAAAAAAAAGTGTGACCTGCTTTACTTGATACATGAAGCCATGTCCGCCATTCAAGACGACTGCTGCTCTTGGTAAGTGTACACAGACTGGAGATTTGGAGTAACTTGCAGCACAATGAAAGTCTTTTAAACAGCCACTGATGTAGGTTAGAGACTATTATGGAGTATCAAACCACTGAGGTTTTATCTAGCACATAGGGACATCAACCACTTGTGCTGTAATCAAGGACTTAAACACAAGACCATTTCACTTTGCGTACAATCCCAAAGTGCAGACTTTGGAGTGTAACAAGGTTAAGGGGAACATTTAGTACTACTCCAGAGTCTCTTCTTTAATGCTCATAAGCCTAATGATAACCTGTAAAAAACAAATTTCAAAAGTTCTTCACTGCTGTCCACAATCTATTCAAAAGAGAAAAAAAAATCCTTAACTTATCTCCATGTTACATATGGATCGGTTATTCTCCTCATACCGATACCTGCATCACACACTTGCTCAAAATACAGTTGTGGCTAATATTGTATAAATAGATTAAAAGACATTTCCCATACATTTTCTGTAGCGCTCATAATACACAGGGTCACAAGGAACCTGGACCCTACACGGGTGGACTTGGGGCATCATAGCTTCACAGAAGTGGAAAATCACACACAATTCAGAGATGCCAGTCAGCCTACAACGCATGTCTTTCGACTGGGGGAAAAACTGGAGTACACAGAGGAATCCCAAAGCACAGAGAGAACATAGAAAATCCACACAAAGGGAAGGTTAGAATCATATCCCCAACTCCTGTATAGCTCATAGTGTATGCATCATACACTACATAAAGCCTATATAGGCAATTGAAAAACATCTGTCTAATACATCCTGTTGTAAAAAAGGTTATTGACTACCTTGTTGTTCTCACAACCCAGCATACAAATGATCTAGTAGACAACTTTGGTCTTATTAAGCGGTGTCAGTCCATTGATACTCCTTTAACTGTATGGATCTCAGGGTCCTCTGGAGTACCAAATCCTCTAATCCACTGAAGAAATTTCATGAAGAAAAAATATCAAAAATCAAGATCAAAATCATCTATGCACATGCAATATGCTCAGATTACCCACACCTTCGGTACGAGTCCAGTGATAAATCGGACGGACAAGCAATGCCTCAGAGACAGCTGTGTGCAGATTCAGGACTAAAGCCGTGCCAAGGACGAGTGCAGCTAGCAGCACATCACAAGGTATTTCCTTCAGTTGTTTCCTAAATCAAGCTTCCCCTTCAATTTCAACTTCCCCTCAATCATCTGAAGGTGATAAATTACGTATCCAGGAAAAAAAGTGGATCTCTTCGTCTAGTTCTTCAGAAACCAACACTGCGACACTGATGACAAGGATGAAAAGAAAACAGAATCACACCTTTAAAAAGGGCTCATGGCTTTTTTTATGATTTATATATCTCCATTCCTTCCTGTGCGGTGCTGTGAAATCCAGGTTTCTCTTTGCCAGTGTGTTCTTCAAATATGTTCTTTAAGAAAAAATAAAACATATATATAAACATTCTAAACTAAAGGTCCAGCATGTAGAATTGGATTGTCAGCCTTAAAAATAAAATCCAATTAAGACAAAAACTAATGGATGGTTCCTATGGCAGGTGTGTGTGCAGCTTTGACGGGGCGAAGCGATTCCTGTGAGCAGAGAGTGGTGTCATTCAGCTGAAAATCCAGTGCATGTATCAGGGTGGGGGATGAAGGTCTAAGAAGAGTCCTGCACACATACACCACTTAACTAGTTCAGCCTCTTGAGGCAGTCAATAGGAGATTGAGTGCATGTGTGTATGTGTATGCATTTTCAAGCCTTTTTGGTTCTTATAATGCCATTAATCTGTTAATCTCACTTAATCCTTTTTCATCTGGAAAATTAAGACAAAATACATGACAAAAAAAACACTTTTCAAAGCGCAAATGTGGAATCCGCGCCTCTGTGCCATCACATTAGGTAACAGTTCATGGAGCAGACACATAGTCAAACTTAATCAGAGCAGCATGTCCTTTACACCCTCTATAGAACTCTTCCGAAAACGCTTCACAGTTTAACTCGTTATGACATTCGTGACAAGTGGGGCGTGTTTCACTAGACACAACCAGGAACTATAGACTATAAATAGACAGACATGGAAAAGATTTAAGTGGTGAACTGAGAGTAAATATCTAATTTATATTGACTTTGTGATCCATTATTTGCCATGATGAAGAACAGGGATATTATGATGCTGGGAGGTGGGTAGAAAAGATCCCAAAGGCACATGTTTGAGCACCTTAGTAGAATAAGCTGTTGGCAAAAGGTGCTCCTGGATATCCTGCTGTGGGCAGAATGTTCAAAATGTTCTTTAAAACTGGAACCATCCACATCCACACTAAACATGTTTTGCCAATCCATTTACCTTTCACAATGAAAATGGAACCTTTCATTCATAGCACATCGTTGCCTTTAGTCAAGTTAAATTAGACCAGGGGGACACTTCCCTCATACTGCTGATGTTAAGATGAAGATTGTTTTCCAAACACCAAGACAAAGTGCACCTCAAACAGTCTCCAGTAAACATTACCAATAAAAATGCACCCAATAAGGGAAGAATCATACAAGACCTTCTACAGACACCAAGAATACTGGTGCATGGAGTAATACTGAACGTGAAGAGGAAGGGAGAGAGGAAGGTTCAGTTCCCCAGTTCAGTTGGGGGTTCCCCAAGAATTGCTCACCACCCCCTGACAGATTGTTGCTGCTGGTCAGGCCAAGATCCAGAGGCAGGAGGGAACACAATTCACCCAGTGACCCACAAGTGTGAGTAAGCTCTGTGGAATATAGAGATCAGAGCCTCAGTCGCAACCGTTTGTCTGGTAAAAATATTGTTATTGCAACAAGGCCATAGTCTTTAAGGGGTACTAGTGTTGTTAATAGTATTGGGATGATGCAGGAAGACTTCTAGAACACTCTCTGCAGTGTTACAGAGAACAGGTACTGCAGCATACTACAAAACTGGCTGGCACTAGCCCTAACACCCTGGGGCTGATTCTGTCAGGTCCCCACAGCCTTGCCTAGGAGGAGGTCAGCAGAGGTTGTGGCTTCTGTGATTGGAAGGGATGTCACAGAGCAACTGCCACAAGAAGGTGGGTGTGGTATCTATGCTGAACGCAAAGGCGCTAGCTTTGGCTACCAACTGAACTAATGAAGTTCCCCAAATACTGACACTAATGGTCCACCCTTGCTTCTGCTGCAGCTTGCACTCCAGCATGTCCTTGTATTTTGTCTTTGCCCTCATGAAGCCACTTTATCAGCTCTAACTATACACTTTTCTTGTTCTCCTTGTCTCCTAAACTAAAAATCTTATTCTTTCTGTTCAAGTTTCTTTGAATTCTATGATTTGTCGCTGGTGAAATGTGCCAGACTCTCTTTCTAAAAGGACCAGAAAGTGTTTAAAAATAATATTAAAGACAGATTTATCAGCACAGCACAATTCCTAAATGTCAGTTAAAACACAGAAGCACACAGACTCCTTAAACATTTTGTGTATCCAAAATGTTTTGACGTTTTCCAGTTAAAAAAAAAAAAAAAGGGGTACCAGGTGAGAGATAATGGTGCAAATGTGGAGGGAGGAAAATTACCCAAGTACACAAACACACCACGTGTTAAATCTTATGTAGAGCTAATAGCACGGGTATGATGGTCATGGTATAACAAGGGATTCTGCAAGCATTTCCAGTGAGGCCCGAAGGTGTCAACTGCACAGCAGGATCCAGCACAAATTAAGTATGCTGGCTATGCCTTTGTTCTACTTGCATGCACTACCGTAATAGATTAAATTGGCAAACCAGTGGAGATTTGCAAAATGGTAAATGGAGATTCACCAAATAAATCTGCCCTAAAGGGTCCATTTCTTACACACAATCAACTTAAAATGCGTGTGTGACAACAGAATAACACTTCAGTTTAATGTCTGCCAAGCACCATAAACAAATAACGTAAAAGCTGATTTTGCTGTGAAAATGCATAATGCTTAATGTTACACCTGATTCTGCTGCTTACCTGTAGCAGGTGTTGTCCGAGCAGGGATTGTGAACGCGGACAATGATGAAGACATGTTGGAAATGTGAACGGATGTTTTTGGGGGTGAAGGGAAGAGCTCCTGGCTCCTGGAAAACGATGGTGACGATATCATTCCCAATGTGTCTCTTCCTCAACAACTACACAAACAAGAGAAACATGAATATAAGTACAGACGGATCATATCTCCAGATGCATAAACATAAAGTATAATTTAATTGTACATGTCATACGCAGTGCAAGGTTCTGAAGCACTGTATTGTATCTCTTAGTCTCAGCATTACAGTAGCTTTCAGAATTTCAAGTATCCAAATAATACTTTGTAATTTACTGCTTATGAGACACCTCATCTACTAATAACGGAAAATATCTCGAGGCAAAATTCACTGTTGTGCAAACAATAACTAAACTAACAGGTATCTTTAGGCAAGTGTTGAAGAACTGGTGAAGTAAGCCCCAAAGCAAGATCTTATTTTGAAATAAAAATACAAACTCGATGAAAAGCAGACAGAGACAGAAGCACTGCTTAACCTGCTGCTTGTTGTTTGGAGTGTATGGTAACATGGTTGACACGTGAAACATGATCTCATAGTCCTTGTATGCAGTGTACAGAGAGTGTGTCCCAGTGGAATCCGCTAGAAGAGAAGAGGTAGCAGACTGTTAATAATGCCGACAACAGTGTGTTTTTTTTATATTATTTAGAGATTCACTTACACCCAAGTACACTTTATGGGAGAACATAAAAGCAGCTATATAGAGCTTCTAAGAAGTTAAACAGAAATGTTACAATGCCTTAATCTGCAATAAAATCAGTTGTTTGATTTATAGGTCACATGCTAGGCTTTGCACTAGCGTCTATGGCAGCTTAGCAATTCGAGCTAATCGAGATACATACACGCAACAGAGATGCCAACCATCTGTTACATTCTCAATAGACATTTAAAGATCTTGTATATGACAAGGCAAGGTGTAACTTTCCATTTTGTGCAGTCAAGAGTGAATGAGATCTAACTGCAGGTGGGAACTTAAACTGTGAGGAAGGAACTGAAGAAACATTGGACTACACACGCTATTGGATTTGCCTGAGGAATAATTCAAGCCATTTGTTTGATTTGTTGTTTTACCAGGTTTTACTAAATTTACATAAAACTGAGGAAAAGCTCAATTCAGATGTCTCTTCCCTCATTGTTTTGTGCCACATTGACTGAAATCACAGCTCTGGGTCGTACACTTGCATAGAAAATGAATGGTCAGTTGCGGTTATGTCACTTGCTACTGTGTAGAGTGAATATACTGACAATACATATTAAAAAAAAAAGAAAAAAAAAAGAAAAGAAAAATGCATCCACATTTATGCCAAGTTTAATACAAACCATAACTTCACCCGTGATGAATGTTAAATATAACATATATAATATAATAAAACTATTTTAGTAGGCCAAGGTGAGCAGTTGCTTATCCTGAAAACCTAAAGTAAAATTTAGTCACATGTAAATAAATATGTTTTAAAGACAAAAAACAACTTAGCAATCACAACTATAGGGTATTTTAACAAAAGTATACACGTACCATCAACATCTAATGAGACCCAAAGGGGAAAAACAGCTGACACATTTAACTTTTATGTCAGAAGGCAGCTGATAAAGAATTTTTCCACACAAGAAAAAATGAACGAGAGATAGAAAAAACAGCTGCAGATAAAGAAATAAAGTAAAAGTATACAAGCCTGAGGGAGAAATGCACCAAGAGCATGGGTCTTTTTTTTCTGGATGTTTACTAAAGACAGTCAAGATCAAGTATTAAGAAATTAAGCAGCCAGTTAAAAAAGCCACTTTTGGAGTTTCCAATTCATTCAATTCTTTATTTAATAAAACCTTAGCAAAAGACAGTACTATGTATTAGCCTTAGCTTGGCTTAAAACAGTGAAACATTTTATATATTTTAAGTTCTGCTTTTATAGTCAAAAGAGTCCTAAATTAATGGCAAAATAGTCACCATTAAATCATAAGTAAATAGAAATATCTCTGAACAAAATGATGTGGAAATAAAGACAGTCTGGCCCGTCATCCTGCAGATGAGTTAAGGAGTCATTTTAACACTGTGGTCTGTCTGGGTAAACTAAGTTTTCCTGATCAAATCTTGTCAGGCTTTAATCAAGTTCATGGCGAGAGCTCCTGCCGGTTTGACTAAACGAACCTCAGCTCAAAAACAAGAAGGCCTATAAAATTAACTTGTATCTAATGATTTTACTAAAAGAAATGTGTTCAGTAATTAAAATGTTGAGGGATTAAAGTTGTTAGGCTACAAAAGAATATTTAGAAAATATCAAGCCATTTACATAAATAATTAATTATTCAATTCATTTGTATAGCGCTTTACAACAATATATAACAATACAACAATATACAACAATATACAACTGTATAACAATTCACATTGTCTCAAAGCAGCTTTTCCGCAAAGAGTTTGAGAACCCCTATTTTAAGGAATAGTCTATTTAGCCTAGAATCAGAGAAACAAATCTTCAGTTATAAACCTGTGTAAGTATAACGCTTACTCTTGGTGTCCAGCTGAGCCCGGTACTTGCTGAACCCTTTCAATCGCACTTTCTCTCCAAGGAGCTGCAGGAACTCTTCATAGGCAGGACCAGCCATTTCATTGTTATACATCTCCTCCTCTGTGCTCTGGCCTGCACGGCAGTACATTACCCCCACCTTCACCTGGAAGCTAAGCTGAGGATGCAAAAGACCCAAAAAAGAATTAATATAAAAACATCATAAAGAATGCAGCTGTGATATAAATGCAAATGATCTATAACAAACTAGCCTTGCTGAAATCCATAAGCAAAGTATCAGAATGGAAAGAACAGAGCTAAAGGATTATACATGGCAAGTATGGCTTTTGGTCTACATACCCCCTGCTCATCCAATTTCATCAGCTGCTCCGTAACTTTTGGGGTATTGAGGGCAAGCCGCAGGCAGGAAATGTCCAGCTCCTGTAACAGGTATTCTAACACTTCTTTAAGGGGTAGCCCTCGAGCAGTGCCATGTTTAGCAGTGGAAGGCACTGAATCCTCGAGCACAGAGCCACGCAAGGTGGTCAGCTAAACAAAGAGAGTCACAGTCAGTGCCAGAATTATTGACATGCTTGACAAAGATAAGCCTGTACATAGGCGAATACAATATAAGTAGGGCAAAGAGGTATATTTAGAGCACTGAATGAAAAAAATAGCACTCATATTTCAGATCTCTTATTTATTGATACAAGTTTACTCTAAAATCGAATTAAAAAGATTCCCTAAACTTTGGACAAGCAGTAAACAATTTCTCCCTTCTTCGTTTAGCCTTTTCCCTGTATGCTTGTGTGTTTGAATTAGTTATGCAACAGCACTCAGTGGTCTGTCAGGAGAAATAAATGCGTCTGAAAGGTTGCTTCCAACAATATGAGACATCATGCCACAGAAGCTGTATTAGATGCATTCCATAAGTCTTTTAACTAAGTCAATAAGCAATGCAATGTCCTTTATAGGAAGGTTTCTCACAATGCAGTAAATTTTACAATTAAGCCTAAAATATACAACACATTGAAAGGTGAAGAGAGGTTGTCTGTTATTGTTATTTAGAAGGGGGTATTTGGTAAACTGACCTCACTAGTTCTGAATATTATTCGGTAGTTATACTGCTGGCCATGCTCCTTGTGGTCATCCAACTTCTCTCTTCTTATGCTTATTGCCACTGGGCCCAATACCTCGTCTATACCAAAGTAGTTCCAGTGCTCTGCAAATGGCATGAAACACAATATGAGATGGGTGATGCACATACTTTTGCTCTAAAAAAATCCCTGTATACCAAAGGAAATACCTTACCTCTCAAGTAAAAGAATTTCCTGTAGTAGTACGCTCCAAGGTCCACATGCTCAATGGCATACTGCTTGTCACGATCACCGAGTAAGCTGGCTGCGTCTTTGGGACCTTCTACGACAGCAATGCCTCCGTTGGCACAGTGATGGCTTAGTGCAGTTTCATCTCGTCCAAAAACTCTGGAATTCCCCCCACCCAGCTCACCTGATACAGCAACCCCGGCCTTATGTCTAATGTCACCCCCAGTTTCAGTACAGAAACAAGGACATTTCAGTACTAATTCATTGCCCTCATCATCAGCTGTGTCCAAAGTCGGACTATCCCGCACGTTAAGTTCCTCCTGGCTGCCACCAGGAGAGCTGTATGGCAGGCTGTGTGTTGAAGATAAAGTGGATGTTGCTGAACCAGAAAATGCAGAAGCAGCAGAGGCACCAGAAGTAGTGTTTTTGCATTTGGCTGCAGAGTTCTGTCTGTTCTGGATCACCTCATTCATGTTAAACAACATGCTCTGGACATCATAATGTGCAAAGCCTTTCTGGCAGACCCAGGGTTTTAAGGGAGGTTTGGAATCTTCAAGCCGGTTGTCCTCCATATCAGAACCCGCCCTTGGAGAATCCACATCTGTCCTTGCACTGCGGAGTTTCCTGAATATTGATTCACCCCCTGTCTCTGATTTGGACCTTCGCTTTGGGGGTTTGTCTCGTTCTCTTAACCGAATAGAAGGTGACTCGTTTTTCAAGTCTTCTATAACCGAGTCCAACAGATCCTGCTCTTTGGTAGAGACTGTTAATAGTTCTGCCAGTCTTTCAGGTGCTGGGCTGCGTTGGTCTTGCTTCTCCCCTTCATAGCCCTTTAACATCTCAAAGAAGCTGTTCCTTGAGATTTCAGAGGAAGAAACTGCATGCTGGTCAATGGAGGAAGTGCTGCCATACTCCCGGTGCAATGGAGACCACTTTGTCCCTGTAGTACCCCAATCTTCCCCACTATCCCCACTACCATCAATTTCACTTAAGGTCATGTCACTATTACTACGTTGTCGGATGCGTCTAGTGTTACCACGAGAAGAGCTTCTGTAATCGTCAACTGTAAGCATCTGCGCTTCCATAGAACTTAAACAACCGGTTGCATTTATCTTGCTCTGAAGTGTCTTTTGGATGTTTTGAAGCATTAAGGAATCTTGGGGGCCAATCAGAACACCAAGTTTGGGCTGACTACCTGAGCTAGCTCCCGTGTGAGTCATTGTATCGGAATTTGTGTTGGTTGGTCGCAAAGTTCCCCCATCTCTCCTTGGTGGCCAGTCAGCAACCCGAGCTCGGACTCCCATTTTTGGTACTCCAGTCATGCCCCCTGTCTGGTAAGAGTTTTCAGGGCGCAGAGGGTTTACCCCCCCATTGGTCTGACGTAACGGACGAGTATAAAATTCTTCAGAGGCAAGGACTGTCCCGACAGCAGGTCGCTCAGAAGGTGAGCGTTTCATGCTCGTCATGGTGACGTCTCACCAAACTGAGCGGCTTAAGTCTGGAGCATTTTCGAGGGTGGGGTTGTTGCGGTTCCACTGAGACTATGTCCTTTTTCTTTGGTTTCCAGAGACTATGAGCATCAGTGCAATATTTCTCAGGCCGTCATGGTGATCTTGTAAAATGGTCATACCTGATCATTCACACAACCTGCAAGAAACAGATTCATTCATGTTAGGAATGGCAACACCTGAGCTTCCTACTGGTATGAGGCATGAAAGACATTTTGGTAAATTATGGTGTAACGATACATTCTGGTCACAAATAAATTCATGGATTTGATTCCTTTGATTCAATAATAAATTCATTTGTTACTGAATAATCTTTTCAGACCATCTTGAACAAAAGTGGAATCAAGAAAATTATGACAACGTTTATGACTGGAGTTTTTATTTCTGAATGATAAACAATACAAAACAATGTGTAGTTTGTCTTTAACTAAAGAAAAGAGAACCCTGTAAATGTAAATGTACATTAGGTTAATCATTTCTTAAAAATAAATAAATCATTTTATAAATTCTCCCAAAAATTGGATTAAATAAACAAAGTGTCTGACCTCGGGACCTTTAAAACGATCTCGTAAAACACAATGAACTCAGCAGCAGAAAAAGAGCTTTGAGGTTGGCAGAATTCCAAATTTCCACAGACTCTGGTGTTGAAAGCTACTCAAGAGTTTAACGATTATAACATGATGGCTCAACTGTTATGTAGATAGGGAAGTGGCATTTTAGGCATTTGAAAAACATACCCTTATCCAGAGAGACGTACAGCAGTTCTTTTAAGTCTCTATCAAAGAATACATTAACACTGGTTCACTAGGATACAGACATATTATACCATCAGTCTAAAACTCTGTTCAGGTTTTTTTTTTGTTTTTTTACTAATACACATACAACAAACAGGAAAAAAGTGCTAGTTTAAGTATTTCAGTAAGAGGTAGATGTTCCCCATCGTTTTAAGATAGCCAGTGATTCAGTTATTCGGACATCTATGGAACGTTCATTCCACCACCTCTGTGCCAGAACAGAAAAGAGTCTTGCTGTATACCTGCCTATTACCCTGAGAGATGGTGGGAGCAGTCAAGCAGTATTGGAATATCTGACGGAGAGAGGTGCAGTGTGAGAAGTGATAAGAGCTTTGATGTAAGAGCTCAAAGGGCTAATGCTCTGAAGGTTGCAAGTTCAAATCCCAGCACCACCACACTGCCTCTACTGGATCCAGGAGTGAAGCCCTTAATGCATAACTGCTCAGTTGCATAGAATGAGATAAATATAAGATGCTCAGGATAAGGGTGTCTGCCAAGTGCCACAAATGTAACTGAGTTATAGAGCTTCTCGACTTCACAAGAGCAGATTTTGCAGGTTCTCTGACCGAGGAATGTGATCATATGACCAGTATGTTATAGTATGTTCGAAAAGGGCAAATGCATTATATCGTCGCTGTCGGGCAGAATCCTCATATCTCCAAAGCCGTTATTTTTCAGGAAATTAAAAAAAACGCCGTACCTTATCTGCAGTGCACAGGGTTTAGTCCGTGTTGCAGTGGATTGTCTTGCGCTAAATTCCTGTCCTCAGACGAGCACCAGAACTAGCGGGGGTCAAGATTTTTTTTCTTTGAGCCCAGTGTTTTGAAGACATTTACCTCAGAAGACGTGTTGATTCGTTGCGACTTATTAAGGAGAAATATGCCGCGAAGCTCTCCCGCGGAGTGAGGAAGAGGTGTACAGTTGAAGTGTCCAATGGAGTTATGAGATTTGCGCTCAAGCTATTTTCAAGACTTTAGATTGGTTAATAACTTGTAAAAATAACAGACCCACGTGGGGACTGACCAATAGCATCGATATGTGAAAAAATATGAAATTGACCAAATTTGGACGTACGAGGTTTCCGCCCGACAGCGACGATATACATAATTAATAGAACACTAAATTCAGGTACGTGAATTCCACATTTCCATGATCACAGACCATACCGTTTTCACAGATATTAAGTAGTTAATTAATGACAATATGCTTTTCAAAGAACTATTCAAAGATTCATTCAAGAAGCTTTCACACATTTTCATTTCATCAAACAAATTCTGAATTAAGTAACAAAATTACTGGGATTTTCTGCTTCAAAGTCTCGTACTTTTTTCATAAACCTTTTACATAAGAGAAAGTTCTTACAGTTTAATTAAGATATCTCAAGCCTCAGAACTCAGATATCGCCCATTTAATCAAAAATGTCTAGTGAATATTTATGGTGGGTAAAAATATCTTGGGTTCAACATTAACTGAAAGGATTCTATCCAGATTCCACCAGTCCTGAAAGAAGTTTTACAAACGCAGGCAAATCCATAACAAGTCAAGAAGAGTTACTGCTAATCGTTTCAGAGAAAGTGATTTTCATATCATTTTATTAGAAAAACTAAAGAACAACATTAGGGCACTATGAGATGCAGGATACAACAACCTTCTGTTTTAGATTACAGCAAGTGTCTTCAGTTACCATGGAGGTGCATAACATATGCACCATGTCAGTGAGCTTTAATTCAATGATCATTCCTTTCCCAGTGATCCATGTAACTGGAGCCTGGAAAAGAGCAGGTTTCCAATCACCTATATGGCTATGAAAGTACAATTTCAGTCTCTTTTCCACTCTGGTCTCTTTCTCAAAGACTTGTGGTATGTTTCTATGCTCACTAAAAAACACACTGCTACAGTTTTGTGGTATTAAAAAAAATGTCCTAATCAGAACCAGCAGGAAATGAAATAACATGCTGCACAGATCTGAGCTCGAGTTAGGTTAGTACACATATACTAACCTAAGCCATTAAGACCTTCTTTACAGCATTATTAATGAAGCAATCACCACTGTTTACCAAATTACCAAGCGCAAGTAAACAAGAAGAGAACAAAGTCTAAAAATCAGCCTAAAAAATGTAATAAGAACACCGATGTAACACCAGTTACCCGTTCTCATTCGAGCAGTTATTTAAAGTCACCCAATCATTTGGCAGAGGTGCAGTGAATAAATGCACATACAGGTCATGTATCAGTTACTGTCCACATCGCACATCAGAATAGGGAATAATGTGATCTAGTTTACATTGATCATGCCATGGTTGTTGATGCCAAACAGGCTGGCATGAGTATGAGAGAAACCGCTGACCTCCTGGGATGTGAATGGTGTAACAAATAAAAACAAATAATTTAGTGAGCTGAAGTTCTGCCATCAAAAACAGCAGTTTGATGAGAGAAGACAGAGGAGAGCTGTGGAGAGCAGAAGCGTATGGCAGAAGACAACAAGTTAAACATTAAGGTGGATGAGCTACAACAGCAGAAGACCACATCAGGTACCATACCTGTCAGCCAAGAAAAGGAACCTAGGTCTACGTTGTGCACAGACTCACTCAAACTAGACAGATGAAGATGAATCAAACAAATAGACCAGGCAAACATTACCTGAAGCGCTTGGCCTGTATTTGCATGATATTATGAAGTGTGCTATAGACTTGGCTGATGGTAAGAACTACGGCATCTCTAAAACCAAGCTCTGTAAACATGCTGCTCTTCTCTACAGCCAGATAGGACTTAGTCATCTCAAACTTGTTTATCTCATCATCACAGCAATTAGCAATGCTACTAGTTTTACTACTTTTCCACGTGACAGGAGCTTAGTGTCATTTTGGTCTCATCCAAGGAAGATTATACAATATCTCAGAGCCAAATGGGAATCATTTATTCCAAAAAATATTTCAAAAAATATTGAAGGGGAAACCTGTTGCTGCATAACAGAGTAAGTCAGGAGGTGATGAGGTGTTTTCTTTATTCTTCTTTTAAAAAAAAAAAAAGGCCCAACAGGGAACTGGTAGCTGAGTGTTTAAGATGTTGAACTACCGACTAAAACGTTGTGAGTTCAAATCCCACCACTCCAGCTGCTGGGTCCCTGAGCAAGGCCTTTAACCCTCAACTGCTGCAATAAGATAAATGTACATTGCTCTGAATAAGAGCGCCTGCCAAATGTCGTAATTGCATTGACCAGATACTCTCCAACTGCAGCAGAGATTAAACACTGACTCGACAAACAAACTAAACATTAGCATAACTGCCTCTTTAAATTTGTGAAGAACTATTAACCTTGCATTTGAGTAGGGAGTAAAATACAGAATACATATAGCAGTTTGAATAATACTCTCTCTTTCATTCCCTCAAATGACATCTTCCTCTCTCAACTGTTTGGCCGATTGGCTTGCTTTATGTAGCAATCAGAAAAAGAGAGGTTTCTTTTATATCGCCAAGTCCTACCAGGTTTTTCATGATTCCTGGGTAGCGTACAAAATGTAAAATCTAGGCACTAAATATTAGTGCTAAATAATAAAGAAATCATAAACGTTGGAATACTTGATAAAACTTTATACCTGAAGCACAACTCTCTATGTTTTGCAATGAGAAACTTAAAAGCCATCACCTCAAAGTTTGTTCTGAGTGGTGGCTACATAAAATGAGAGGCTAAAGAAAACTAAAACGAATCCAAATAAAACATGAGGGCAATTTAATAAAGTATCACATGGCTTTAGTGGAGAGACGGAGCTAATCTGGAGCTCTCCGGTCTAGACACATGATCTCTGTTGGTCATGCAGATGAGTCAAAGGCCATAAAGCCAAAAAGGGCACCAGGTATAATGACTGGAAAGTGCATGGTGTTGCTAGGCAACAAGCACCATGGTGTAATTTTCAGCAGAGAGATTAATATTAAAATTGCAGTGTGTAATATTTCTGATTTTCTACGTACAGATAACTATATATTTGTCTTATCTTCTCAGGTAGTGTTCCTGCTTTAAACTTAAATTTTGTGATGCTTCCCGTTCGGATCGCATTTACAATATTGATTTATACAATTTACATTCAAATTGACATGCATATTTATTTATAAACTCCTTTAGTGAGGTCTGAAGGAGGTAAGACAGCTTTAAGTTATTGTGAACTCACCGCCATGGAATGACTGGCACAAACATCTGAATCTGAAGCTAAATGGATTCCATTATCGGAGTTATGTAATTATAAGAGTTGCTCCAGTATGTTTGCAATTGTACTTAAATGATGCAGAGTGTTGTTTGTTATTTTGTTCTGTGTTGGAATGCTGTTAGAGGTAACTTGTGCTGATTTCCTGGGGCTAGCATGAAAAAGATTTAATCTCAATCTGGCCATCCTGGTTAAGAAAAATTTTTTTAAAAAGTTTAACATTTAATACTAAATGTGCATTATGTCAAAAACTTATGACTTATGTCAGGCCATCCTTAAAAATATTCTTGTTTGCCGTGACCCGACCGACCCTGTCAATTTAGGACCGACTCAAATTTATTTATTTATTTATTTTTGCTTTAATTCCGACCGACTTGCCGGTTGTAAATTTGCGTCAAGACCGACCCAATTTTTTTTTACTCTTTAAACAACTAATACAAAAGCAATAAAATAATATTAATTATATTTTAGTAAGTATTGTAAATATATAAATTACTTAGGCCTACATCCAAACGAAGGCTATGTTCTTTCTTTTAAATAAAAACCCGTGACGTCATCTATGTTTACACTATTGGTTAACGGATGTCACACTTTGGCCTGTGTGTTCGCTTCGTCTCATCCTCTCATTCAGTCAGAGTCAACGGTTCTCGCTTGGTAATGATGGCAACGGCTGCAGTAAACAAAATGTTCGTGGTCACCGTTCAAACAAATTTGTTTGTGGTCTATATAGCCTGCATCAAAATGAGGTTTGCAATGATGCGCCCGAAGGCACGGGTTGAAGACCCAGTCAGTGACGTCACGATATGCTAATTTGTTTAAATTCATACCTACGTAATCACCATCACCAAAATTGTACTTTTTTTTTTTACATTGACACTTGAAAAAAAAATATACACACCTACCTACCGACCCTTTTTTTTTTTTACTGTTACTGCAAACCAAAGTATTTTTAAGGATGGACTCAGGAATGTTCCAAGTTGGAATATGTGTTTTGAATTTTGACATGAATTTTCTGTGATGGCAATATATTTAAAACAAAAAAAGCAAGTTCCTTGAACGTATTATTATTAGTCTACTGAGATGTGTTATATATATGTAAAAATAATCCAAGCCAGGATGGTGTGACATGGCCAAAAGCAAAGTAGATTATAATTGCCGTGCAAATGTGTACGATCGCCAACTTTCTCATACTCAACTGTGTATCTTGTGTAAACCCGGAAGATTTGAAAAGCGTCCATGTCTTTTCTGAGTTCCAAGTGATGAACTATAAAACATTAAATGCTTAACAAGTTCATGCAGAGCAGCAGTCGTGCAGACGGACAAATCCTGTTTTGATATAAAACTTTCTGCTCTTGTTGTGATGATAGTCATGAGCTGCAAGTCATATGGTAATCTCTGACCATACATTTGAAAGTGCTGAACAATCAATGATACAGAATGCTAGTTTGTTCATTGGAGGTAGATGAAATGTGGGAAATGTGTCTGTGTTTTTTGTTTTGGAAGGTCGTGAGTTCAAATCCCAGTGCCACCAAGCTGCCACCCCTGGGCCACTGAGCAAGGCCCTTAAATTGCTCAGCTGTATAAATGAGATTAATGTAACTTGCTCTGGATATGTAAATGAATTGACTATTTATTTTTCAAATTTATGTTAGTCATGTTATTTTAAACAAAACAGACTCCCACACGGTGTGAGTGGATTTACAAACAAAGTCACGACCCCTGGTTTTTGGAAGCCCTGGTTCACACGTTTTTTGTTGCCATTTTCCCTCTGACCTTGTTCATTTAAAGAACAGATTGTTCTTAATGAGTCAGAGAGCAACATGGAGGGAGAATGAATGTGTGTGTGGTGTTGTTCTACACTGTGGGCATTGGATTAGACCTTGCTTGTGTCTGGACAGTGTATTTAATATCACAAACCTCCCACTGTGAAAACACTGCATGCCAGATTGAGGACACTGCTTTCACACAGTGCAAGCAAGACAGCATTGCAAACATTTAGTACTAATTACGACGAAGTGATTTGTTATCTCCAACGCATGACTGGAGGATCCTCTGGAGTAGAACACACACATACACACACACACCTATAAGAACAAGTGTAGACTAGACTTTGTTTTTCAGTCAATAATTGATCCCATTCCACATACCTAGTCTACTAGATTAATTTAGTGCACTTGTCATCTTTCACTATTGACAGCAGTCTGTTTCACAAGTAAGGTTTAAATAACCAGGAAAGGTTTAAATGAGGCCGGGAAAAAGCCACTGGACGAATACAGTTTTCTGAAATCTTTTGTCCCAGTTCCAGAGCTAGCTGTGAGAAAGTTTTTCAAAGCTTGTAAGTCCCGGCCTGGACAACAGAGCGAGAGCCAACACTGACGAAGGGCGAAGCGCTGTATCGATTAGTGAAGCTGTCCAGCATCGCCACAGGCTAGGATGTGAACATGTCTGTCTCTCTCCCACACACACAGTTTGTATCTGAATTATACGAAAGCATAAAGTGATAATTTCTGCCAAGAGTCTAGACCAGATTCCTTTTTCCTCTGAGGAAGGTTTCACTCTCATGTGTGTTGCACTCTGGGTTTTCCTTTAAGTTCTACTGCCACAGCAAACACTGTCTCACACTCTACATCCTTTTATAACACTGTCGGATTAGAGAACACGTAATTTAGTCTCTGTCTCTCTCTGTTAAGATGTACATGTCCTCTTGCTGCCTGATCAGATGCCAGGGCCAGACACTTATTTTTATGTCCTGCTATGACTCCACTTTTTGAGTCATCCTGATGCTCTTACTCCTGCTTGGAGCATTCTGCAACTTGACACATTCTGCTGCGGTGGACAGATCTATAATAAATGCATTTTTTTATTTTCACTACTTAAAATCCCACCCATGCTTCAGTGGAAAATCTCACTTGGATATTGACCCAAAAAGGTCAAGAGGTCGGATCTATTAGGCAGTTAGTTCTCAAATTTGATGCGATGGAAGCGAAAAAAAACGGGCAAGTGTAAGGACCTGGGTTTTTGTCAAGGGCCAAATTGTGATGGCTAGTCGACTGATCGGCTCCAAAACAGCAGGTCTTGTGGAGTGTTCAGAGTATACAGTGGTTAGGGCCAGCAAAGGGCTACAAAGAAGGACAAGCTGGCTACAAGGTCATGGGAGGCCAAATCTCATTGTTGTGTTCGCTGTGAGTGAAGGCTAGTCCGTCTGATCCGATCCCACCGAGGAGCTACTGTAACAAAGATTACCGGATCATGCTGGCAGCAACTACAAGGTGTCAATCAATTCATTACAACTATAAAGTTTGTGTAAACATTTACTAAATGCATGTTCAATGTTGTTCCACTGTGGAAGATAAAGTAACGCAGTGATTACGTAATAGTTTCATTTGTAAAGCTCTTGCTTCCCTCCACCTGTAAAAGCACTATAGCGTCACACAGGACACAATTTCACAACTCAGCCACAAAAGCTCAGACAAAGCCAGTGAAAGGATTTAAATTATTCACAGGGCGAATTGACAGCTGTCTGAACAAACTGTGAACGTAACGCCTTCTGACTAGCACACATCCCCCTCGGGGAAGCAAACAAAGCCAGGGTGAAAGTCGAATTCCGAGGACACAGGAAGTAATGAAGATGAGTAAGAGGAGGAGGGACTCGAAGGTGTTAACAATCTCAGCGACCTTGATGAGTAGACAGACTGATGACTGCCCTGTGATCTCTGTCTGCTCAAAAATAAAAATAAAATCCATGACAAGCAGCAATCATTGGGGTCCAAGCACCTGAAGGATCATTAGGTTTTTCTGTGTCAACTGTCAAAACAGTCATGTCTGTATTCAAGGTATGATGCGCAGCCAGTTACACAATCTCCATGAGGACACACACAGCCCCTGAGATTTAGCTGATTTGGTCAGACATGCTGTACAATTCAGAGGAAGTCACTACTGGCTCTTCTTGTCAGTTTGAAATGAACAATGCCGTAGTGGATTGTGACCATAGATTTGATTTGGTTTGCCTTCCTGGTTTATGTCTACCTAGGTGTGGCAGGATGACAGTAATATTTGGCTATTTTACAAATTCTATCTAATGAGGTTAGCTGTGCAATAGGCTTTTGAGAGTCATGCATCATACAGTTTAGCAGCAATACAGCAGGCTCCTACAAATGCATTTTTTATGGAAAAAAAAGATTTCACGAAGATCATTGTAATATTTAAAGAATAAAACTGTAATATAAAAAAAAAAAAAAAAATAGATAAGAGGGAAAACTTGGGATAGGAGGCACGGTGGCTTAGTGGTTATCACGTTCGCCTCACACCTCCAGGGTTGGGGGTTCGATTCCCGCCTCCACCTTGTGTGTGTGGAGTTTGCATGTTCTCCCCGTACCTCGGGGGTTTCCTCTGGGTACTCCGGTTTCCTCCCCCTGTCCAAAGACATGCATGGTAGGTTGATTGGCATCTCTGGAAAATTGTCCCTAGTGTGTGATTGCGTGAGTGAATGAGAGTGTGTGTGTGTCCTGCAATGGGTTGGCACTCCGTCCAGGGTGTATCCTGCCTTGATGCCCAATGACGCCTGAGATAGGCACAGGCTCCCCGTGACCTGAGGTAGCTCGGATAAGCGGTAGAAGATGAACGAATGAATGAAAACTTGGGATTAGGTTGAGAATAAAGTTAACTTGTTAACTGAGAATTTGTTGGAAAAGGCAGAAGCTGGATTTGAGGATGTGTGTCAACAAAAGAGTCGATTTCCTCTGACAATGTAGTTCTTCCTTTCATATAAAAACAGTGGAAATAAACCAACCCCTCATTTTAACACACAGACTTAAACTTCTGCCTGAGAATCCTAGAACATTGAGACTTTTCTCTAATAATATTAGACAAATTGGAAAAACAATATATGGTTATTCCATAAATTAGACTATGAAGGGAAACTTCCAGAAAGAAAGGGCCATGTGTATTTTATTCAATGCTGCAGTTTTCATCCAGTAAAATGAAACAGTAAATGATCAATGGCTCAGCCGACCTAGAGGATAACGAGGATGATAAGAGGATCACTTTGGGGCTGATTTGCCCCTGCTGACCATCGCAACGGGTGACCTGGTTTTACACGAGCAATTCCACATTATTTTGGTTTGTGTGTGTGTGTGTGATGAAAAAAAATCCAATCTTAACCTTTAAACCTTTTCACAATGCTGGCAGCCCCAATCTGGTTGTAATCTGTAGATGGTATATTTTCATAACCTTATTCTACAAGGTCCCCATTAACCGAGTGTGGGGATCACTGGTGGAGTGTTGAACTCTGGGTAAATCTTGTCTTGTCTAAGGTCAGGGATTTGACATCTAAACGCAATATAGGACAAAAGTAAAATCTGTGAAACCTGTCATTATATCTGGTGTTTTTCTCGCATGATCCGCATGGGTTAAGGTTGCATAATCTTGTGTGGAATAGGTCAAGTTCCTTCTGACAGAAATGTTTATGTTTTGACTGAAAATCGGCGACTCTTAGACATAATTGTTACTGTTCGTGTGCCACTCAGCTCAGCCGTACGTCTTCTGTTGTTAAACAATGGCCTTTCATCTGAATGAGTGTGTGACTGGTACGTGGAACTGGAGACACACCTGCGTGGATTTTGGGACCAGTCACTTCTGGCTTGGCCTCAGGACACACAGGAAAAGGAAATAAGAAAACGGCCAGCACCATCGTCGGATGCAGTGCAGAGTGGAAAGCGAGTAAACGGGACCGAAGACGGAGTTTTACTCTCCTATTATTCTCCTGCTGTTAGACTTCACACATGATTCACAAGAGAGGTTCAGCGCTTTTATTAATACATGCCACACAGCTGGAATAAACTGCACACGCACAATAAACCAGTCATTTACTTCTGTAGTTAAAACTGCTCATAGAGGACTACTCCACAGTAAATTCTTTTTCAGTTTACATTTGTTTATAGGGCATTTGGCAGGATTTTATATCTTTACTTCTTTATATATGCTGCTGTGTATTTATTAGCACTGCTTCCACAATGTACTTGTAAACAGTTACAGCTAATTAAATTCTATGTTTAAGGCTAAATGATTAAAACAGTGATCTGACTGAGCCAGTAGAGAAAAATGTCATGAAACATGGTGTTCCTGTGGTGCAGTTATTCAGAAGTCAAGGCCAGATTGCCACCTCTAATAATAATAATAATAATAATAATAATAATAATAATAATAATAATAATAATAATAAAGGTCGTCGGCTCAATACTAGCTTTGGGTCACTGATCATCTTTCTAACTTTTAACAAGCTTTGAAGTTGGTTAACAACAGTTTCTAGAGGTGGAAAATTCAGTAGCCAAAACACCTGAGACGGCTTTTAATTCGTAGTTGGACAAGAATTTTAAGCTACCAGACAAATAAATCTTTGCTGAATTTTTGATTGCCGTTAAATATTTTCCGCTTGCAATTGATCATCCAAAACCAAAATTTTTGAAAGCAAGAAAGAACAAAAAATCAAGCAAAATAACAAGTAGGAAAGCAAGAAAAAACACCCATTTCCACTATTTCAGGTATAGGAGAGTAGCTGTGCAGTCAGAAACTGCTTGCTGGCAGCAGCAATCGCAAAAACCGGCGATTCGGCATCATGTTCGACATAATCCTTTTATAATTTGACCGTGTGCTTTCCACATGGCAACATTCTTCTTTTGCTTTGCTCTCATATCCTCTCGCTAGCAATCCTGCGAGAACGCGAGGAGACTCCTTGCGAGTTCAGCATAAAGTATTTGAGATGCTGGAAGAACGGAGTGGCCAGGCATACTTACACGTACGTGTACACATTATGCCATGGCAGCGGAAAAAAAAAAATTACAGAAGCGGGTTACGATTTGGCCGTAACTGCTAGTCGCTAGGATTTAGTCAGATATGTTTAGTAATAACAGAGGAACACAGTGAGGAATGCTGCTAGTACTGGAGTCGGTACCTACCAATTATGAGCTTTAACTAAGCTCAATCTAAGCCTGAAATAAAATATGAACTATAAATGCTGATACTTATTAAGCCCTGATAAACTAACACATTGTCTTATATACTTGATTTAAAATCATGCTCACAAAATGCGAGTGAAGACAATGCAAGTGAAGACAGTGGTGGCTTGGTGTGTCTGTCAGCACGGACATTTGGAGTTAAGACGCATTAGTTAAAGACGTTTTCTTGCTCTGCCCTGAAGCGGAAAAACATAAGCTTCTAAGATTGATGCAAGACACAAATGATTCTAAAAGGAAACATATTACACAATACAAGAAATATGTATTTTTGCCTCTTAAAAGCTGCAGGCACCATGTTTTTAATTTTAACTTGCTGACTTGATAGCCATCACGATACTTACTTGTCCCAAGCCTACCTGTTCATATAACCCGAGTAATCAAGGCAATGCGACATCTTGTAGAGACAACCTGGATTAAAATGAAAAACTCAATGCTTCAATTTCCCCAAAAATACAATAATCTCAGATAAACCTTTAACCTTTTAATAAGCCTGCTGGATCTTGGATAACCCCTGACCTTTAAGTTGTACCCTGATTCCTGTCCAGTTCACCTTTTGCTCCTCGGTACCTCTTTATCAGCTTCCCGTAAAATTCGCAAAGACGAACACTGCAATTAAGAGCGAGACGGATGACTGTGTGTGGGTGTGTTCGCGCCATGTACGGTGTACTCATAAAATATCTGGAGAGATTGCAGATGTCAGGGGTTTAATTGCTATTCTTGCCCACAAGGCAGCCATCAATCTCATATGATGATTTCCAAATGTGTAAAGCAGCAGACACACAGTCAGGCTGACTAATTTCCCCTTTCTTGCCCAATCACTCACCATACAGGCAGGTGAAAAAATAAATAAATAATAAAAATAAAGACGTATGTGACCACAATGCCCACTGTATGACTAAAACAGTTCTAATAATAAACGCTCATGCAACATGTGACCTTTTTTCCCCCACAGATTATTTTTGAAACAGTGGCTGAACAGACGTAAGCCATGAGCTTGTTTTGGCTTTAACTAAAAGTGCCAGGTGATAGTTTGAGATAAGCTGCACTCATCAGAAGGTCGTGTAAGCGGTATGTCAGAGCGGAGAGCTGTCTGTAACGGCCAGCAGCGATCGGCGGCCGGAAAAGCCGCGGGTTCGACACAAAACGCTGCAGTCTGGTTTGTAAGGAGCAAAGCTGAAAGAATGCAGACGACCACAGCGCCCTGGTCTGATAAGTAAGGAGCAAAACATGACATGACACGTACAAGGAGCTGGTGTGCTGTGGCCGCTTACTGCTTCCACCGCAAAGATGATCATTTTCAAATAACAGTGTGCCCTGAAGTGTTCTCTCTCTCTTATAATACAACGGTTACTTTTTTTTTTTTTTTTAATTTTATGGACAAGTCAGGCTTTTAACAGGGCAGTGGTGGCTCAAGTGGTTAAGGCTCTGGGTTGTTGATTGAAGGATCAGGATTCAAGCCCCATCACTGCCAAGCTGCCTCTGTTGGGCCCTTGAGCAAGGCCCTGAACCCTCCCTGCTCCAGGAAGCTGCATCATGGCTGACCCTGTGCTCTGACCCTAACTTTCAAAGTTGGAATATGAGAAGAAGAAATAATTTCATTGTGCTGTAATGTACATGAGGCTTGTCCTTCTAATGTTGTAGAAGATCCATGAGATAAACTAGCTCCTGTTAGCACTGATGCTAGAAACGCACTGGTCTGTTACGATTTCTCTGTATTAAAGAAAAAAAAAGCAGCAATCGAATTAACCAAAAACCAGTATGCTGTCACATGACTCTCTTGTGTAATCACAGCTAGCTGTTATGTCAGAGGTGCTGTTATGTGATTAATAACACACTCTAGACCATGTGGTTATATACCAGTAACACACTCTGGAGGGTGTGATGCAGCACAACACACATTATTTTCATGTAACTGCGCGATCTGGAGTGTGTTTGCTTACAGAGCGGCCATTTCACCAGTGCTTACAAGGTTTCGTTTCTTAATTAATTATAAGCCTTGCATTTTAACAGTTTATAGTTCGATTAAATGTCGTGGACCATCTGTAAGACAAGTTTCAACTGTCGACTGACACACTAACCCTTTGCACATGCTCAATACTGTTACATAGCGCTTATAACCGAGAATTCTTCCATAAAAGTTAAAATAAATAAATAAATAAATAAATAAATAAAAAGGCCACGACAACGTATACGTTTTACTTTGTTAAACAAAAGACGTTTTTAAATCTGTTGCAGATTGTTGAGCGCTTGCTGTTTGATCCGCATGATACGGTACGTACTATAGAAAGAGTAACGTACAATCAGAACTACTGAGACGTACAGCTATTAAAAACACGATAACGCACAGCTCCTGATCACTCCGACTGGGGAATTCACTACATTATTTTTAACAGACATGACAACAGAAATTGACTGCTGATTCACTGGGCAGGAGCCACAATATCAATACAAGGAGGCAAAAAAGTCCAGGTCTAACATAATAATCCATAATAACTCTAACAGAGCAGACAGTCCAGGCAGTCAGGACCTTTCTTTTCAGACTGAGAAAATTAAATTACTACTGATGCAGTTCCACATTGTCTTATTTGGAAAAGCTTTCAGACACAATCACGGCACATTAGACAAAAGGACAGTTAAGATTACTTAAGGAGGCCCAAGCAGGTGAGACCGGTAACTTGATCCAACATGAAAACGAGTGTAACTTAAGACTTGCTCCTTGCTTTGGCCCTTGTTTATGAGAGAGGATATTTTAGCACCTACGGTATAACCAAGCTCATTTTTATTTAACACGCTTATTAACGCCTTCACTTCTGTCCCACTTTCACACATTTCTGAGGATTATTATTGAAGCCCTGGCTAAAAATTAACCACCATATCAGTGTTAAAAGAAATCCAGATGATTCTGCCCTTACTTGCACCTCCGTGTGGTTCCCCAGAATGGCTGAGGAGAAGATACAGCACAAACATGTACGGGCGTGTTTTCCTCGAAGGAGAAAAAAAAAAAGTAGCAGCAGCTTACAGCAGCGCACGCCGCTCAGAGCTGGGAAACGCCTCTAGTTTCTCTTCTCTTAAGCCCCATTGCACTTGTCTGGTTAGAGAGAAGCCTGCCAAGTGCTAACTATTTTCAGACACAGCTGGGTTCGGGAATGGGACCGAGACGGGAAAGCATGCTCTGTTTAGCTTGACTGCGGTTCTGGCATGAACCATGTCCTTCATTTCTTTCCTAAAGCCATCAATGCTGAGATTTTTACCTGCACTATACTTTCCCGATCGAGTGGAATTAAAAGAACGTGATCGAAATCTGGATGCAAATTGAGACGGAGAGAGGCGCTTGCTGAAATCGAACACTTCCCAAACACCTGCTTTAACTCCTTTCTGAATTCTGCTCCTGTATATTCGCATGAACATCATACAAGTCTCCAGCATGTCCTCCTCCTAGTTACTCTTCGCTGCCTGCCAAAGGCACCAGAGAGAAACGTGCCCTTTCCTGTTGATGACTCGTATTTACTAAGCGAGCCCTTGGGGCACGGACGACAGGACTAGTTACATATAAGCGAACATGGGAAACAATGAAGTGAATTTTGACTCATGATCCACTAAATCCTGTTGTGAATGCAGAGGAAATGTGATCGGAGAGCCTGTGCGAATTGTTCGCATGCATTTCCTCCGGTGCAGCTCTAACAGAAAAATAAATAAATAAATGGCAGGTCTCTAATGGTCTGAACTGACTTTCACACAAATACACACAGCTTTACCGTTCCCAGCAGCACCACAGGAAGCCAAGTCATAGACATTATTGAAGAACACAGGCAAATTAATGAGTGGCTGTCGAGCGATGCCAGGGCGCGTTACAGAAGGGCACATTGACTTGCAAATTCATTCCACCACAAGCCTGCCTTTAACAGAAGAGCAAAAATGCTGAGTCTGACGATTGCTTATTCATGTGACTGTGTCAGACGACTGACTGCTTGTTGTGCCGTAAGTTAACTGCAATTCCAAAAGTGGCTTTTAAAATGTGATGAGTGCAAAAGGCTGAAATTATATTTCATTCATTAACACTTCTGGAGCATCGATCTAAACCGTACTAATCCCAGAGTAGTCGACATGCTTTAGAGCAAGGGCGTAAGTTCGATTTTGACATCGGTGGGGACATAATTTATTTGACATTGGTGGGGACAACATTCCCCGTATTTTGTGCATAAAACTGTTATAAGAATACTTTCTTACTCACATACTAGTAACCTGCATAATCACGTTGCATATTGATTCATACAACGGAATCTAGCTGCAGTCTCCTACATC